>NC_045957.1:78292179-78504011 GCF_010909765.2 Amblyraja radiata
GAGTACATGATTACTGTTGACAAGAAGAGTGCTTACCTTTTATCCCTGGTGTCTCTCACTCCCACTACCATGGTCACTTCCAGCTACCAGTCTTCCATCTGGTAGCCCCAGGATTAAGTCCTGGGTTATGTTCAGGACATTGATCAGGACTGGGGCTTGGAATTGACCAAGTTTGAAGTTTTGGGATGGGGTAGTCAATTGGATAACAGAGAGGAGGAATGGGGTGATTAAGGTCAACACCCACATCATGATCTGGAGCTAAACATAAAATGCTGGAATAACTCAGCCAGTCAGGCAGCATTTTTGGAGAAAAGAGACAGGTGTCGTTTCAGGTCGAGACCATTCTTCAGACTAAGAGTCAGGGGAGAGGGAAACCAGTTACGTCTGCAGTTCCTTCCTACTCAAAATCCCGTTGAAGGGTCACAGATCAGATTGTTTCGAGTGGGGAGGGGGATGCTCCTGTGATGAACTGAGGTAGGGTAGGAACTAGGACAATCAAGGGTCAGTAGGGAGTAGATAGGTGATTTGGGGATTTATTATGTGCCATTGATTCCAGTGATTGAAGAGGGATCTGGAGCTTGAAAGGTGTTTGGAATGTACCTAGTGGGGTCCTGGTATACTACTGCCATACCCAGAGCACAATATCTTTATTCTGCCTAACACACTCATTTCCCATTGGAAACAGTCTAACATCCTCCACATTGTTCTACAGGGGAATGGCATAGTATGCTGTACAACGGACACAAATACTACAATCCATATGCAAATGTGTCTCATATCAAGATATTAAAAAAAAACAAATTGCTCGCTTGTGAAGGCAAAGGGATAGTAGATGTGTAGGAAGGAACTGCTGATGCTGGTTTAAACCAAAGATAGACACAAAATGCTGGATTAACTCAGCGGGACCGGCAGCATCTCTGGAGAGAAGGAATGGGTGACATTTCAGGTCGAGACCCTTCTTCAGTCTGAAGTTACAGGTCTAGACACAGTCTTCATACAAGGCCTTGATCCGTAATGTCAACCTTCCATTTATCTCCACAGATGTTGCCTGACCTGTTGAGTTCCTCCAGCAATTTGTTTTTTGCTCTAAATTCCAGCATTTGCAGTCTCTTGTGTTGTCATCTCAGGGAGTGTGCAAATAAATTTCTGGAGCTGTTTAAAACATCTAAAAAATATTTGTCACTACATTTTATCCAATGAATAGTAACTTTATTACATTTTTGGTCCTATGGCATTGAAATGAATAGAGCAATATAATCTAACATCTTGGCCAATATTTTGCACAAAGACTTAATAAACACCATTACTGAAAAGCCAAAATTTGGAAGGAAAGCATTGTGGGAAGCCCTAAAACATTTTTAAGCGATTAAAGCTGCTTGAATTGTTGACACTGTTTAATGTAGTGAACTAGCCTGCCAAAATCTACTCAATAAGCTGCTGCAAAGAGTGATAAGAAGATACAAATCTTTCCCAATGCTGATGATTAGGGGATTGTTATTGGCCTCAACACCAGAACAAAAAGTTCTGGAAAATAGTTTCTTGTGACAGTTTCACATTTATCTAATAGAGTAAAGAAAGCCTGTTTCCCAGGTACAGGGGTAATGAGAAACATAAAATGCTGGTATCACCAGCATTTCACACCCTGTAATTAAATAGAAATTAAATTATGACCACCATGAGATGGAGTCTATAGAAGTATTCCATTCCACCCAAACTGCATTGTTCATCAGGCTTGGTTATATACTCTGGTCTCAGGACTGGGAATTTAATCCACACCATTAAAGATGAGTATTCTATCCACTGAGTCACCAGTGTTATTTGGACAGAGAAAATGAACACTTTATTAGTTACTCTCACAATTAAATAGCCTAGAGGTACTTATAATGTCAGCCTAGATTTATGCTCAGAGCACAGGCTTGAACCCACGCGTTGTTGACTAAGTAACATAGAAACATAGAAAATAGGTGCAGGAGGAGGCCATTCAGCCCTTCGAGCCAGCACTGCCATTCATTGTGATCATGGCTGATCGTCCCCTGTCAATAACCCGTGCCTGCCTTCTCCCATATCCCTTGACTCCACTAGCCCCTAGAGCTCTATCTAACTCTCTCTTAAATCCATCCAGTGACTTGGCCTCCACTGCCCTCTGTTGCAGGGAATTCCATAAATTCACAACTCTCTGGATGAAAACGTTTATTTCTCACCTCAGTCTTAAATGACCTCCCCTTTATCCTAAGACTGTGGCCCCTGGTTCTGGACTCGCCCAACATTGGGAACATTTTTCCAGCATCTAGCTTGTCCAGTCCTTTTATAATTTTATATGTTTCTATAAATCCCCCTCATCTTTCTAAACTCCAGTGAATACAAGCCTAGTCTTTTCAATCTTTCCTCATATGACAGTCCCGCCATCCCAGGGATCAATCCTTTGAACCTACGCTGCACTGCCTCAATCACAAGGATGTCCTTCCTCAAATTAGACAAAGTAGTGAGAATGTAACCCTGTGAGCCCTGACTGACACCCTGCACAAAGTGCAGTATAACCCCATCAATAGTAAGTGTTTTACTTTTGACACTGGACCCACTATTCTGTGCTGTTTAACACCATGTATACCACGTTGAATTTGTTGCATTTTCTCAGAATTCTGCAGGTGCTTTTAACAATATTTTGCTTCAGTCAATTATAGATTGATCTTGCCACGAGGAACTGATAATGGCCCAAAGTTTGACCTTAGATTCGCAAATAAGTGAATGTTAATTAAATAATTTATTATTTAAATTATTCACCAGATATGGGAGAGACTGTCACAGTACCTAAAAGCATCAACCACCAAATGGAGATTTCTTATCAAGTTACATTCTCTGATGCAGATAACATTGCCATCTGCTTCATTTCCATCCAGACAGTCTGGTCTTTTGAACAGATTGAGTTACATCTTTACATTTAAACTGGAAGCAACTATCCGTATTTGAGCTCTTTTGTACACAATTCATTCCACTTCACTGAATTATTTCCCTGGTCTGTCATTGAAAATATTAAGCTTATTTTAATAAGTCCCACAAAAAGTACAACATTGATATAAGGAACTGACAAACAGGCCAAAGCTCAATACATTGTGTCCCTGATAGAATCAGGGGAAAGGGTGAAAGTGAAGCAGATGTCAATGTGCAGTACAGAGACACACACAACACAAGGAAAGTAGGAATCTGTTCATCCCCAGCATCTATTGAATGCTAAAATGCAATGCGCTGAAGTTTGCTGTCACCTGCCAGCAGTTCATGGAGAACTGCCAGCATGTACCCTACAAATGTTTGCAGGTTTGCTTTTCAGCATGTTGAACATCCAAATGCGCAAATGCCAAATTTGCTGACAGATTCCAGCTGGCGAACCTGTCACTATAGTTTGCTGATAAACTCCACCTGGAGTCCAGCAGAGGAGCATGAAATTACTAAGGGTTTTCAGCACTGACACTGGAGGATCTGTACCAGCTTAAACAAGGCACATGATCTGTGAGCCATTGAATTTCAATGGAGATTTTACAGCTGAATGGAAGAAGTCCAAGCATTATTATCATTTCTTTCTTCATTTTTGAATGTTTCTCTACATCTGGCTTTTTACATTATACAAGGTTCATGTATCACATACTCTTTATTGATCAGATCCATAGCACTTGCTGTGATACAGTCCCTTGTGGTAGGTTGAGCTAGAAAAGTAAAATGCCCAGGATTAACAGTGATTTGGTCATTTGGATTCAGAACTAGTTTACTGATAGAAAGCAGAGGGTTGTGGAGGAAGGACAACATTGAGATTGGAGGTCTGTGACCAGTGGACCCCACAGAGATCTGTGCTGGGATCTCTGTTGTTTGTGATGTATTCAAATGGCTTGGATGTAAACATAGACAACACCAAGATTGCTGGGATCACGAACTGTGAGAAAAGCTGCCAAACTATACATCAAGATGTAGATCTGCTACCAAAATGCGTGAAGAAATGGCAGATTGAGTTTAATTCGACCAAGTGTGAGATGTTGCACTTTGGGAGGTTGAATGCAAAGGAGAATGCAGAGGAATCTTAGGGAGAAAGGCCATAACTCCTTGAAAGTGGAAACACAAGTAGATCGAGTGGTATTTTATTTATTTCACATGTTTAATGTTTTATTCTGAATGTTTTAATGTTTTATATTTTATTCTTAATGGTTCACTGTATGTCGTGTTGTTACTTGTGAGCGGAGCACCTAGGCACATTCCTTGTATGTGTACATACTTGGCCAATTAACTTTTTCATTAATTCATTAATTCATTCAAAGAAAACATGGTATGTTTGCTTTCATTGATTGGAGCATTGAGTACAAGAGTCAATAAATGACAATGCAACTTTATAGGACTTTGGTTAGGTTGCATGTGGGGTATTATGTGCAGTTCTGGAGGGATGTGGACGCTTTGGAAAGGGTTGCAAAGGAGGCTTACCAGAATGATGCCTAGATTAGAGGGTAATTGGTATGGGAAAGTTTGGATACATTTGGAGTGTTTTCTCTAGAATGCAAGAGATTGAGGGACGACCTGATATAAGTATATAAAATTATGAGAGGCCTATAGAGGGTATTTCCCAAGATGGAAATATCAAATACTAGAGGACATAGCTTTATAATGAGAGGGGCACAGTTTAAAGGAGATGTGCAGGACAAATATTTTACTTAGAGGGTGCCTGGAACGCGCTGCAGGGGATGGTGATGCCGATAGATGTGCATTTAGGAGGGTTTTAAATAGGCACATGGAACATACAGAATGGAGGGATATGGAATATGTGTAGGAGGATAAGAGTTGGTCTTGGCATCATGTTCAGCACAGGCATTGTGGACTGAATGGCCTGTTCTTGTGTGCACTATTCTATCTTCTGTGCCTATGTTCTTGGGCAGCAAGTTCAGCCTTGTTTAGCTGAACCAAGCAAATGTGGGCCTGTGATCAAACTAAACAGCAAGCGTGGTTGGCACACCATCCGTCCAGCTATGATCATAACAGTGGTTCTCACAAGGAAAACAAACATGAACAATTATTAGCTGATTTCTTACTTATTTATCAAGCTTGATTTCTCTCTCTATTGTTTCTTTGACAAAAAGAGCAACAACAACTTTCAAAGCCTTTAATATAGTAATATCTGCCACAATACATTACTGAAGCATTACAAATATTACAAAACAAATCACATGAAGTTATTTTTTAGAAACAAATGCAAACCCCCTGGGTGTTAGAAATCAAAAGGGATGTGCTGGAAATACTCAGCAAGTCAGACACTATCTGTGGAAAGAGAAACAGAGTCAGTGATGATCTCTCATCAGCACTGGGAAAAGTTAATGACATTTAAAGAAGCAGAATAGGAGAAGTAACTGAGGGGAAAATAAGTTCAGTTCCATGACAGTGTGAGAGGCCATGAAGGTAATTGTACAAAGTTAAAGAAGGTGGATCAGCCCAAAAAAATCCACGATTATTCTAGATAAGATGAAAATTAGATAGATGAACTCATTATCAAAATATGTTTAGTTCAGTGTCAAATGCATAATGTACCTCATTAATACTAAACCAGGTAAGTAAACATTTGTACAGTAGGTTTAAAGGAGCATCCTTGTTGTAGATTGGCTATTTCATACTAGCCAATTATAGTGCTCGTTAGTTGTGACTCCACCTAGTATGTGCTTTATATTATCAAGAGCTTGCCTATGCTAGTTAGTATGAGTTGTAGCTAGGAAATGTAATGTCTGCAGGTCCTTGCTGTAAGTAGATTTAATAAACACTAGACCAAGTGCAGACCCATTGGGCCTGTTCCCCCAACGGGGGAGAGGAAGGCGGGAGAGAGGGAGGGAGGTGGGATAGAGAGGGGGGAGAGAGGAGAGAGCGAGGGGAGAAGAGGGGGTAGGGGAGGGGGTGGAGGGAAGGGGGTAGGGGAGGGGTGGAGGGGAGGTGGGAAGGGGGTTTAGGGGAGGAAGGGTGGGGTAGGGCAGGGGGCTGGGGGAGAGGAAGGCGGGAGAGAGGGAGGGAGGTGGGATAGAGAGGGGGGAGAGAGGGGAGAGAGAGAGGAGAGAGCGAGGGGGGAAGAGGGGGGAGAGAGGGAGGGTGAGGGAGGGTGGGGGAGAGGGAGGGGAGACAGAGAGAGCGGGGGGGAGAGAGAGAGTGGGAGGGGGGAGAGAGAGAGGGGGGGGAGGGAGAGAGAGGGGGAGGGAGAGAGAGGGGGGCATGAGGAAAGGCATTGTGAGGTCAGCAGCTGGGCAACCTTAATATTTAAAAGAATTACAGTTTGGTGATAAATTTCTCAGTACATATCTCAGGGAAATAATGGACCAAATCCATAGAGGTTTGGATTTTTTTAAATCATAAGGGAGATTTCTACCAGAAGATTTAAACATTTCACTGTTATTGTGATGTCAGCAGCTGGGCAGCGGTCAGATTTAAAAAAAAGGTCGGATTGGTCAATAATTTTAATTAAAAAGTCGGGAAAATAATGTGCCAAATGTACAGAGTGGATTTCTAAAATCACAAGGAAAATCTCTACTGCAATATGTAAACATTTCCCCGTTTCGGCGTCTAGTTTTCGAGGAGATATGTTTCACAGGCAGAATCACACACACAACACACACACACGCACACACATGCACGCATGCACGCACGCACGCACACACACACACACACACACAATTTTAAAAGTATATAGATGTGTTGTATCTTTATACAGTATGTGTTCATGTCACCTCATTACATGATGTCAGAGAGTGAATCTTTCCCACTCTGTTCATGTTTATCGGGTTTTGTTTTTTTGATTATTTTCTGTGTTTACTATCTCCATCATGGTAGTACCCAGCATGACTACAACAAATGATGATGCAACTGCAGCGTTTTGATTTTTAAATCGTCTATAAGAAAGGCAAGGACATGCACATAGCAGATGTGCTATCAAGAGCCCCACGCAAAACCAACGAACAACAACTATCTGAATAGGACCAATTCTCAGCAATGAAGGTATCGTATGTTTAGACTGATTGCTTGAGCAGCCTAGCCGAACACACGGCTGCTGATGAGACTTTACAATTGCTGTCTGCAGTCATCCGGCGTGGTTGGCCAGATAAACAAAACAACATCCCGCTTGCAATCCGCCCATACTTCCTGGTTCACGACAAATTGGTATTACAGGATGGGATTATAGTTAAGGGCCATAAGGCAGTGGTCCCAGCTGTCCTCCTGGACAAATACTTCGACGCTGTCGACAGGGGCCACCCCGGTGTGGAGGCAACCCTCCAAAGGGCACAAAGCATGTTTTACTGGCCTGGCCTCACCAAATACATACGCGAAAAAACCAAAGTTTGCGCTGTCTGCAAAAGCCTGACATGACAAAAGCAGACTATTATCTAAATGGTGGCAGACTAGGAAAAGGGGAGATGCAGCGAGACCTGGGTGTCATGGTACACCAGTCATTGAAAGTGGGCATGCAGGTGCAGCAGGCAGTGAAGAAAGCGAATGGTATGTTAGCTTTCATAGCAAAAGGATTTGAGTATAGGAGCAGGGAGGTTCTACTGCAGTTGTACAGGGTCTTGGTGAGACCACACCTGGAGTATTGCGTACAGTTTTGGTCTCCAAATCTGAGGAAGGACATTATTGCCATAGAGGGAGTGCAGAGAAGGTTCACCAGACTGATTCCTGGGATGTCAGGACTGTCTTATGAAGAAAGACTGGATAGACTTGGTTTATACTCTCTAGAATTTAGGAGATTGAGAGGGGATCTTATAGAAACTTACAAAATTCTTAAGGGGTTGGACAGGCTAGATGCAGGAAGATTGCTTCCGATGTTGGGGAAGTCCAGGACAAGGGGTCACAGCTTAAGGATAAGGGGGAAATCCTTTAAAACCGAGATGAGAAGAACTTTTTTCACACAGAGAGTGGTGAATCTCTGGAACTCCCTGCCACAGAGGGTAGTCGAGGCCAGTTCATTGGCTATATTTAAGAGGGAGTTAGATGTGGCCCTTGTGGCTAAGGGGATCAGAGGGTATGGAGAGAAGGCAGGTACGGGATACTGAGTGGATGATCAGCCATGATCATATTGAATGGCGGTGCAGGCTCGAAGGGCCGAATGGCCTACTCCTGCACCTAATTTCTATGTTTCTATGACATCAGCAGAAGCAGCCTTTCCTGCCGCACCCTGTCCCTCCTCTGCCCTGGTCCACATTAGCCACCGACATATTCAAATGGCATTGGAAAAACTATCTGGTTCTTGTTGACTCTTACTCAGGCTGGTTCAAAATTGACTTGCTTCAAACCATTACCTCTGAAGATGCAGGGTCACCTCTCCATGCACGGCTCCCCTGCACATATACTGTCCGACAATGGCAGACAGTTCACCAGCCAAGCTTTCAAAAACTTTGCAAAACAATGGGACTTTCGACATATAACCAGCAGCCCTGAGTTCCCGCAGTCCAACGGACTCGGCGAACGCACTGACAGAAGCGCAAAACAACTAATGGAGCGGTCCTACCTTGCAAAATCAGACGTATACCTGGACCTGCTCAACCTAAGGAACATTGCACAGGATCCCATACTGGGTTCCCCAGCCCAACGACTGATGTCTCGCCAAACACGTGCTCCCCTGCCTGTATCCCAGCAGCTTTAGCAGCCACAAGTTCGTTCCCTGCCTGCAGTCCACAAACTACAATTCAAATGTGACACACAGATACGCTTCTTTGACAAATCCAGCAAGCCACTTCAACCTCTTGCACGTGGATAAGTGGTCGGTCTCCAGACCAACAAGGGCCATGCACGTCTGGGTCACATCTATGGCCCTGCTAAAGAACCACACTCTTATCTGGTTGAAGCGGACCGAGCCATCTACAGACTCAACCGTCAACATATCCTCCCAGTGGAAGAACCGCGTCCTGCGACTCTGCATCCATATGTCTTGCATTTCGTATACCCTCCCACAGTCTGTCCCACGGACCCATTGCCAACTAACATTTCCACCACAGCCTCCCCGCGGCGTTTGGCGACCAGCTCACCCATCTCATCACTCCCCTGCCTGTCGGGTCGCCGGTCGTTTCCCATATTCCCTCCCTCGTATTTTCTCCGGCGATAGGAGGTGATGCGGATTCGTACCGCACACGGGCCGGACGGGTTTGCAGGCCACCCATTAGATACGGTGGTTTTGTATAATTTTACAAACTTTCCAAAATCTGCTATTAACATTCCACCTATATTGCTTAGCCACTGTTGCTTCTTTTGTTTCTACAAAGAGAGATGTAGATTGGCTATTTCATACTAGCCAATTGTATTGCTCGTTAGTAGTGCCTACGCTAGTTATTATGAGTAGCAGCTAGGAAATGTAATATCTTCAGATCCTTGCTGTAAATAGATTTAATAAACATGTGTTGTATCTATATGTGTTCATGTCACCTCATTCCACTTGTGAAAGACACAGAGAGATGGAACAGGGACATATAATGTATATAACGATTTACAAAGCATGGATCAGGGCACAGAAGATTCATCTGCCAATAATGACATGACTAAAATCATTGATTTCCGAAGAGGCCAGAATGAGAAGGAATTAGTTTGTTGCAGAAGGATGTAGGGGAAGGCACGGAATAAATGAAGTGGTGAGAACCTTAGATCATAACCTCAGTTGACTGAGTGAATACAGGTTATCGCGGCAGTGCTTTGTATGAGCTTAGTTTTGTGGAGTGTTGGAGCAACAAAAATACCCCAGTTGCTTTAAATGGCTGATATGAGGTATTCATGAAGCACCTTCTGCAATTCTTCCAAGTGAACCTGAATTTGATCATTGGTAATTTGGTGCAGCACGTTTCCATTATATTTTGCAGTAGCAATCTCCGACAAGCATCTTGTAGATTTGAATTCAATGGCGAAACATGTCAACTACCAAAGTCATATCAAATACTGAAATTATAATGTATGCTTATTGATTGAATCTGCAATGTAATTTCTTAATTTATTTTTCATGTATCTAGCCATGTACATTAAAGTGTCATAAACAAGGAAATAAGGATACCACCTGATCAGCCTGGGTTGACTGCATACACGTATACACTTTGAAACAAGAATATAACATGTCCCTGGCAGACTTTAATCATGGCTGATTCAATTTCATAGGGCATCAAGGCAATTTCATTGAGAGAAGCATTGCTTTGATATCTGTAGTGACATCCAAAATGTGATCATGAAGGTTTCTCTGGTGAAACTGTGAACCAAAGTGTTCTGAACAAGTAAATCAAAAGGAAAGAAAACAGCAACCTTATTAATGTTTTCTCAGTATATTTCCTGCATGTTTGTGTTTTTGCTTTAAATTTCCAGCATCTGCAAAATTTGGGATTTGCATCTTTATTTGTTCTGTTCATATAAAAGCACTGTTAGCAGGAAAACAAAGTGATAAATTGCAGCATGTCCTGGAAACATTTTACTGTTATGTGAGTGCAGAGCAAGGTTTTGAATAGAATCAAACAGTTTTAAGCAAAACCCTTTGGGGACAATGAAAAAATGGTGCAAAGATATTTGGCATAGGTGCAAATTAGTATTATATTTCTTGGCCTCCTTTATAATAACATATTCTAAGCCGAAGGATAGTAAAAGCTGCTTCTATTGTTCCATGGAGACACTTGTTTATGCATATAAGCAGTAGAGGAGAACAAATGTACTTCTCCGTTGCATTTAAATATTGTACACTCCATAAGAAATGTTTACGTTTGAATTATCAATGGGATATATGCACATGTCAAATTTCAGTATTGATATTAATTTAACACATCCATAATATTAAATTGTTTATATATACGCACATTTAATTTACAAAATTAATCGTCAATTAAAATTTAGTGAAACAGACAATGTAAACTAATACCTTATGCATATTAAAATACTTTAATAAAAATGCTTAATACCATTAAGATAACAACTTAATTCCCGTCTTTATTTTGCTGAGGCATGTTTGATCAACCAAAGAGGCGTTTTTCTGTTCATTTTTAAAATTATTCATCAGTCTGGCATCATTCCTGACCTGGAACGTCATCTGTCCATTTCCTCCACAGATCCTACTCCTGGTCATAGACTACAGGCCTGTCTTTAACACTATTCAACCATCCAAGCATCTGAGCAAACTCGCAGGACTTGGTGTGAGCACTCATCTCTGCAACTGGATCCTCGACTTCCTGACCAACAGACCCCAATCATAGAAACATAGAAGCAGAGAAAATAGGTGCAGGAGTAGGGCATTTGGCCTTTTGAGCCATTCTATATGATCATGGTTGATCATCCAAAATCAGTACCCTGTTCCTGCTTTTTTTTAATTCATATCCCTTGATTCCGTTAGCCCTAAGAGCTATATCTTACTCTCTCTTGAAAACATCCAGTGAATTGGCCTCCACTGCCTTCTGTGGCAGAGAATTCCACAGATTCACAACTCTCTGGCTGAAAAGGTTTTTCCTCATCTCAGTCATGAATGGCCTACCCCTTGTTCTTAAAATATGACCCCTGGTTCTGGACTCCCCCAACAACGGGAACATTTTTCCTGCATCTAGCCTCACCAATCCCTTAAGAATTTTATATTTCTATCAGATCCCCTCTCGTCCTTCTAAATTACAATGAATATAAGCCCAGTCGACCCCAATCAGTGAGGATAAGGGACAAATCATATGATAATCCTCAACATTGGTGCCCTGCAAGGATACATTCTCACCCCCTTCTTTACTCCTTGTACACCCACGACTGTGCAGCAATGGACAAACCTAATTAAATGTTCAAATTCGCAGACTATGCCACCATTGTGGGCCAGATATCAAATAATGATGAGACGCAGTACAGGAAGGAGATTGAGAACCTCGTGTCCTTTCTCTCAATATCGGCAAGGCAAAGGGGATAGTGATCGACTTCAGGAAGCAAAGTGGTGCACATATACCAGTTTGCATTGACGGTGCCAAAGTATAGTTGGTTGAAAACTTAAGGGCCTGTTCGAATTGGGCGACCTAATCCGCAAGTTCTGGCGCGTTTGCCCTCGACTCATACTTGCAGCATGGTCGACATGACGTCGTAGGAGGCCTTCATAACTCTCCTTCATGCTCGAGAGTGGTCTCCGCATACTCGAGGCTAGGTCGCTAGGTCGCAGCGTTTCTTCAATATGTTAAAAAATGCCCGTGAGTAAAAAAAGGTCGCCATGGAAAAAATTGTTACTTTTTTTACTCATAGGTTTATTCGTAGTAGGTCGTAGTAGGTCGTCATGTTATTCGCAGGTAATCAAGAGTAGTCGAAGGTAGTCGAAGGTAGTCATAGATAGTCTTCATCATAGTCAAAGGGACGTCGAAGGAGATCGAAGGAGGTCATCTTCACTTTCCACTAATCGGACCAATTTTCCGAAAGTTAGTCGAAGCTGGTCTTCAACATAGTCGAAGGAGGTCGAAGGAGGTCTTCTACAAAGTCAAAGGAGGTCTTCAACATGTCATTTTTTCAAACTCTCCTAAACTCTTCTAAACTCGCTAATTAGGTCGCCCAAGTGGGACAACGCCTTTAAAATTCCTAAGAGTCTGTAGAGTTGGTTGAAAACTTCAAATTCCTAAAGGGCCTGTCCCACTTAGGCGACATTTTAGGCGAGTGCTCGGCACATGATCGCCACATGGTCACCACATGTCCGCTGGTGGCCTCTGGTGAGTCTCCTTCATGGTCGTGGGGAGTTCCCACATTCTGGGAACTAGTATGGTCGCTGCAAATTTTTCAACATGTTGAAAAATTTTCTGCGACCAAAAATTGGTCACCATAGAGAAAATTGATATTCCTGTAGTCGTAGGTGCAGTTGTAGTGGGGTCGCCATGTAGTTATACGTAGTCGAGGTAGTCATAGGTAGTTTTAGTTCATTGTCTTTGCTGACCGGTCATATTCATTGGCTCATTGGGGGAAAAAACGTAAGCAGGAGTTCTCAGAACCAAGGATAACTGACCAGTAATGTTAAATGCCTGCCGAACTTCACAGCTGTGTATCTCTGGCTTCTTAAAAGTGTCTCCACTCCTTCTCCACTTCTTTCCCCCCCCTTCTCCCCCCCTCCCCCGCTCCTTCCTCCCCCCTACCGTACACTGTGCCAGCCATCTTAACCTTCCTGTGCATGGCGGTGTGCGTCTGTATCACCTTGGCTTTGCACCGTATGAATTTCAGACAGCGCTCCTCCCGCTTTCCCTGGCCCCCGCCTTTGCGATGTGTTTGTGTGTGTGTTCCACTCTGTCAGTCGCCATTCCAGTTCCCGGTTTTTCAGGCGAGTGTCGGCAACTTGTCAGTCACCGGCAGTCCACTGAAAAATCGCCTAAGTGGACAGGTCCATAAGAGTCAATATCACCAACAACTTCTCCATGACCACCCATATTGAAGCAATGGCCAAGAACGTACACCAACACCTCTACTTCCTTAGAAGGCTTAGGAGGTTTGGCATGTCCAAACTTTGGAAGTTTTATCACCAGCGGGCGCCGCACGATGGCTGCTTCGATGACGTTCTGTCTTCGTCTTTTCCTTCTTTTGTGTTTTTAGTTGAGGTGGGGGAAACTTTTCTTGTCTCTCTCCTCGATGGAGATGCGACTTTTTCCATGTCATATCTCTGTCGACACTGCGGCCTAACATCGTGTAGTTGGCGGCCTCTTGTTTGGCATTTCTAGAGCTCCAAAACCGCGGAGCCTGCGGACTTACCATCTTGGAGCGGGTGATTCCTTTGAAAGGGGTTGGCCTTTGGTGCTCCAACCTTCAGGAGTTGTGGACTTTGTGGAGCACGCAGTCTGTGGTAATAGACTGATGTCAGAAACTCCAAGCCGCTTCCTGATGCGGGAGCTTAGACAACCCCGACATGGGAGCTTGATCGCCGGCTGCGGATGGTTCGACTCTCCGACCGTGGGAGGAAAGGAGGAAAGAAGATAAGACTTTATTGTCTTCCATCAAAGTGGGGAATGTGGAGGAGCCACAGTGGTGGATGTTTATGTCAATGTTTATGTAGTTGTGTGTCTTGTTGCTTTTTTGTTATGACTGTATGGCAAACCAAATTCCTCATATGTTGCAAAACATACTTGGCTAATAAATTATGATTATTATTATGATGTCCCCTACAACTCTCACCAACTTCTACAGATGCACCATAGAAAGCATTTTATCAGGATACATCACAGCTTGGTTTGGGAACAGCTCCATCTAAGACTGCAATAAATTGCAGCAAATTGTGGACTCATCCCAGACCATCACACAAATCAACCTCCCTTCCATGACTCCATTTATACCTCACGCTACCTCGGCAAGGCCACCAGCATAATCAATGATGAGTCACTTGCAGGCCACACCCTCTTCTCCCCTCTCCCATCAAGCAAAAGGTATAGAAGTGTGAAAACGCACACTTCCAGATTCAAGGACAGTTTCTCCCAGTTGTTATTAGGCCAATGAATCATCCTACCACATCCAGAGAGCAGTGCTGAACTACTATCTAGCTCATTGGTGACCCTCGGACTTTGCTGACTTTACTTTGCACTAAACGTTATTCTATATCATGTATATATAAAATGGCTCGATTGTAATCATGTATTGTCTTTCCGCTGACTTGATAGCACGTAACAAAAAGCTTTTCACTGTACCTCAGTACAAGTGACTGTAAACTAACTGAACTGAACTGAACAGCTGCCTGACTAATTGAGTTCCTCGGCACTTTGTTTTCTTATATCCCATCATTAGGCACAGATTGTCCCTGTGAGTATATTATGAGCCATCATAAAGATTAATCCTTGCAATCTTAATTTAGTTCCCTTTCTCTAGATCACTTAATATCTTTACTTTCTTATTAGACATATTTTGCACTGACATTTTGAGTAAGTTCTCCTTAATGAAGGTGTCAGTAGAATATTATAGTTTAATGATGGGAAATAACATGTTACCCTTTCAGGACTACAGTGATTCTGAAATAACATGGTGAGCAAATCTTGTTTTTTTGCTTCCTTGTTTCATACTCACTGCTAAACTTCAGCTTCACACAATTATGTTGTGAGACCCAATCACTTTTATATCAATGGTGTGAACAGTCCAAAGCACTTAAGAAGTGTCAAATGCCCTAGTTAGGAGCAGATTATTATTTAACTTCGCAGCGAGCAAGAATATATTTGCAGCCAGTTAAAGACCTAATCCATATTGGGATTTTGCCAGGGGCACTAAATTTCTTTATTAATAAGTATGCGGTTGGTCACAGAGTGTTAGAGTGGAGAACTGGGCCTTCGATGTTTGAATTTGAGATCAAACTTAACCTTCATTTTGGGAAAATGTACAATACAGATTTAGCCTATGCCCCACTAGATTGGAGTTTAAACTGCTTGGGAGGGTATAAGGCATTGCAATGTGCTGAGTCTTGGAAGTCGCAAGCACTCTTATCCCTAAAAGCTGCTTTGATCATTCTCTTTGCAATTTAACTGTTATGAATCAGTAGAGAAGCACACAGCTAATTTACAGGTTCATCAAAGGTGGCACACAGAGAAAAATATCAGGGGAAAATGTGATAATTTTTGTACAAATATCAACTCATATCTCAGATAATAAAACTAATTGAGCCAGGAAATTTCTTTCCCAGTATGTGTACCTCATAAAATTGGACATATTCATTGAGCATAAAGGTCAATTTGCAATCTGTCATTCTCAACCAGGAACACTTGCATGAAAAACATCCCTGAAAATTGAAGGTATATATTTTGAATGATGTATTCCCAGAAGAATCTAGGCTGACAGTCCAGTGCAGTGCTGAAGTACAGTCAATGGTACTGTCCTTCCGATAAGACATTGCATCCCTGCCCCCATCTGCTGTCTTAGGTTGACATTAAAGATTTCTTGGCACTGAATGGCAGAGGAGTAGGGAAGCTATCACTGGGGTCCGAGCCAATATTTATCTCTCACTCATGATTTATCAAGCACACCGCTTTTATAAAGACTTTATTTTTGTTCGCTATTACTGAGAAAGTACCATGCGGAGTCTCGTTGAACGTTTTCTAAAATTACAACTGTGGCCACAGAGGACCTTCTTTACTTAAAGTACTTTGAGAATTCCTGAAATGTGAAATTGAAGTTGTTTTATAAGTACAGGTATTTCATTCTTTCTTTCTGTGAACAGTGCTTCCCATTGGGATTATCAGATTAAATAATAGCTAGTACAAGCTCTATATATTATGGTGTTATCTTAATAAGAAAGAACTAACACACACAAATAGCCATGGAGGTTTAGAGCATTAAAAATGACATTCTCTTTAATAAAATCAAATAGTTTGTTAATGGGAAAATCATGTACATTCCAGTCAAAGAAATGTCTCCAGAATGCTGTCTAATCTTCATGACTAAGTGGAGAAAATCAATATTAACTGATAAACTAACAAAATATATATATTTTAAAAATTTGGATACATTTTTGTAAAATTGCAGGGCTTATATTAAATGGAAAATAATTGTCATAAACATGTAGATGTCTATCTGAGTCTATAATAATGGCTTCAGATATACCATCTTCGTTATATTTTCTTGTGATGCAGAAGGAGACCATTTGGTCCAACATGTCCATGCCAGCTCCCAGTGCATTTCTATTAGCCCCACTTCGTTCCTTGTAGTAAATGCTGTTTCACATGCTAATTAACTTCCTCCAATTTTTGCGGCACCAAACTACACAATGGGCATTTTTAAACCACCAGTTTATCTGCCAATGGGCAGATCCTTTTGACATGGGAGGAAACCCGAACATCAGGTGGAAATCTTTGCAATCACAGGTACAAACTTCACCTGAACAAGATCAGAACTTTGGATTGAACCCAGAGAACAGCAGCTCCACCTGTTGCACCACTGTGCTGCCCACAGGGGCATGAAAGGGACCATGGACTTCAAGATTGTTTACAATGCCAGAGAAAATAGCACACTGAACTATCTCTCAACGTCCAACAGAGATGGGTTGGAGGCCAGGGGAGGATCAACTAGAATAGTAGAATAGGAGCTTCAGAAGTAGGAACAGCATTGAGCCAAACAACCCCCAAGGCAATCTAGCTGTGAAAAACATCATTGCCCATCGTCTACCTCAAATCTGCTTTGCCATTTTTATTCCTTCCTGTTGGGTTTCTTTACTGCCTAAAATCTTTGAACAGTCTTGATTCTACTCTCTGAATCAGCAATCAGAACCCTCTGCGATGGAGAACTCCAAAGATTCACAAAGATTCTTACTCCACTCTAAAACTTGCTTGTTTTACTGACTGAACACTATTCTTGACTTTAGCCAAGGAAATGCCCCTTAAAGTCCTTCAGTAAGTTTATGTATTACCGTGAGATCAACGTAAATACCAGAAAATACCAGAAAATTAAATCCCATAATTACTAGGGAAAAAGCTATTGGTATTTTTGCTCAGGTTCAAAGCATGACAAAGGATGAGGTTTCTAAATGAAGAAAATTGGTCAAAAGGAGTAGCAAAAAACAAGTTGGATTTATCTCATCCGAACATTCCAGGTTTTATCATTTTTCCATTGCTAATGCATGTGCTCCCAGCTCCAAGTGCCGAGCATCCAGAGTTCCCTCTGAATCCCTCCTGCTGAATATCCCATGCCCTCCTTTAATATGCTCTTTTCAATGTCTTTTGATTATTTGCCGTAATGTCATCTTCGTGTGATCATTTTCTTTGAAGCACATGGAATGTTTTAATAGATTAAAAGTGATATGAAGATATGAATTGTAATGGATTCTTGTTGTAGAGTCATAGATTCATAGAGTCATGCAGCACAGAAATAGGCACTTCGACCCATCACATCTATGCTGATCAATTTGTCCATCTACAAAAATCCCATTTGCTTGCTTAGGGGCCATATTATTCTATGGCTTGCTTATTTAATTGTCTGTCTAAATGCCATTTAAACGGTACTACAAGCAAATTAATCACCTCAGTCTGAAGAGCTATTAATACTTGTTTTTTTTTTCCTTTGTATTATGCTTTTGGAACTCTGCATCAACCTAAAGAATATCTTCCGAGAACTAATGCATACCCTGGGTCATGTTCTGTATATCTTCAGATAATCAATGAAATGGTTTAGAGATAAACAACAATATTCTTCTTTTGAGTCATGAGGGAAATGATTGCATGTTATCTTGTTTTTTTTTAATCCATTATAACACTGTTAGATTGATACTTGAGATGCAGTTCAAGTACAGGATATTTCATTACATGGCAAAGATTGAAGAACCTTGAGCTTCTGAATTACAAAATGTTGCTTCAGAATGCTTCTCAGCACTCAAGGAACATCACAAAAGCATGGGGTTATTAGCTGTAAAATGTTACTAAAGTCAGCATCTATTTCATTTCGAAGACACGTGAGTGACTACGTGAAGAGCCTGCCAGTCCGCATGCGGGTCAATACGTCAATGCATGGTGCGGGAATCGGAGCAGTTCGAAACTGCTCTGGCAGGTAAGCTAATTTTTTTTTCAGGAACGGGCCGCTGCGGTTCAGCGGGCCCGGAGTAGCTGACGGGCGCAGCCTGTGCTGCTGCTGCCATTGGAGCTCCGAACAGGAGCAGGCGGCCGGATTTGTAGGCCGCCATGGAGCTGGGGATACAATATTGCGGCTGCCGGTGCGGCCAGGTCAGCGACATTATACTGATGATGAACAATTGTAGATCCATCAAAATCAGTCTTTTGCTGTTGAATGACATGACATCAATGCAGAACAAAATGCAAGAGCTAAAATACAGACTTGGAAAGTGGACTCACAATGTGAAATTTGGACATTTAATCATGATATTGGCTTCTGATATATTTGTTCCAAAAGTCCTTTTTATTTAAAGCCAAGGAAGGATATTGGTTCAGTGATATTGGTCCAGCTGAGGTCGGTTCAGCAGACGCTGTAGACCAGCGTATAGCGTATGCTTTATTTATAGGGCAGCTATAAATAGAGCCGGCAGTTTATAATTGCGGTTGCCGCTCGGTCACGTTTGTGACTATCGTAGCAGAATGGGGCACCACTGGAGCAGGCAGCTGTTCGGGCAATGCCTGTACAGGTTGATGCTCCGAAAGCGAGTGAGCCAGAGGCCTGAGGCGGCAACACCTGGTTCAGGGTTGTGTTCTATTTCCTCCCCTAAGAAACTCCATAGATGCTCCAGAAAGGAGCTCCTGGCTTAAGGAAGCATTTTGAGCTGGGTCTATCAGACACCTGTGGGAGCAACACCTGGTTCAGGGTTGCGTCATGATAATTTTCGCTCAGTTGAGGGGACTGTTGGAGATTCTTTCATAAGTGACTACAACTATGTGGATATCGATAAATCAATCAAATGCCTGATCTAATAGGGATATGCTTCTTTTTAATCATGTGAACAAACTATGCTCCGTGTACCGGAAGCATTAACAGGCGGCTCCAGCCATATGCCTGCGGCAACGCCTGGCACGGTTGCAGTATTTCTCCCACTCTGTTGAGGGGAGTAATGGAACTAGGTGACTCCGATTATTATGCCGGCTCGACCGGGTCATATGGGGGCCAGAGGCCTGTTTTAGCAACACCTGGTGCAAGGTTGCACTCTATTTCCTCCCCTCCGTTGTGGCTCCAGAAGGGAGCAAGTACTCGGAGTCACTAGCAGGTGCAACCTGTCTGGTAAGTACAATGAATAATGATGATATATACCAGCAGCAGAGGACCGCAGCAGTGCGAAAAGCCGACGGTCATCTGTTTGCACTTCGGAGTCACTGGCAGCGCCGGTCTGCACAGATAGTTCCGATTCGGCTCCTAGAGGGAGCAGCTTGGCAACCCCGGGTCGGGGCAAAGCCAAAGCAAAGTCTGTGAGACAAGTCCTGTTGGACGATACTGGACAAGAGGATTCTGTCCCCTCATCTATGGCAGATGTGATTGGCCGTTTGTCTCCTCATCTATGGCAGATGTGATTGGAACATCTGATGGATTAGATGGTGGCACAAAATATGATCCATGTTACGGAGGCATGCACAGGCAGTTCGAGTCATATGCCTGTGGCAACACCTGGTTCAGGGTTGCAATAATCCTCCCACTCGGATGAAGGGAGTGTCGGAGATGGTGCCACACAAAATGCTCCGTGTTATGGAGGCATGCACAGGCAGGTTGACGCATACGCCTGTGGCAACACCTGGTTCAGGGCTTCAATATACCTCCACTCGGATGAGGGGAGTGTCGGAGGTCGGTATGGAGCTGACTCTGAATATAGTATGTGCCTGAATCCCATGCTTTAATGCATGATGTGTGAGAGTCGCATAAGGAAGAGCTGCCTGCTTTTGCCTATAAATTTGCTGTTCCCTCGGGGATGGGCAAGCCACTACAAGAGGAGTTGGCCAGCAGCATCAGCTACCTAACATCACACCAGCTGAAGGAATGGCAAGCATGGGGCTGAAGATGGGGTCAGAAAGGGTCTGCAAATGGAATTCGCTAAAGCTCCAACAAGCAGGTCGACCCGGGTTCCAAGATGCTGAACGGGAAGGTTTCCTTATTAACCTCCGTAAAACTCCGAAATGGAGCAGTCTGTCGGCACAGATTTGGATTTACTGGCAGCATGGGCTGTCTAGTATCTTTTCACTGTCTCTGGAGTAGACAGATTGATGCAGAGACATTGGCAGGGTGCCTTGCATACTAACCTATGTAATTTCCAAGTAGGAACAGCTTGGTTACCCTGGTTCAGGGTAGACCATCATGGAACTGGCTGGCCATATGGGTCATATTGACCAGGGAAGCACTGCCTCAACATCTGTGATTGAGGTTATCAGGCTGCTCAGTCGAGTGAAATAGTTGTAATCTCCCTTAACACATGGTTAAAATTCTGCTCCGTTAGTGCAGTTGCTAGTTCATTGAAAACTGCTATCCTCTCTGGGATAAGTAGCTACTAGCAGGAAGCCGGTCTGGCATATAGTATTTTATCTGACCTGCAGGTTCATGTTCTGAATCAAAAAGGTATATATAATAATCTGTAGGCTCTCTATACCAGTATTCCTGATTGAGTGGCTGGTCGCAGAGATTGTGTTCCGCACACTGGCGACTCAGACGGGTGATTTCAGTCAGAGGACTGTGAAGCAATTCCTGGTTCAGGCTTGCATTATGCTAATTCCCACTGAGGAAGAACGCTGAGGATTCGTGGTGACTAATAGTCTAGAGTTGACAGGGAACTCGTATTCCCACATCAAGTGGATATGGTGATTTAGCTCTAGTCGTAAGGTTCTGATGATATGTTGTCAGCGAATTGAATGAATAACTAGAGAATGCATCCTCCGTGGCAAGAGAAACCAAGAAACTTCCTTCTGTATGGTCAATAGAGGAATGGTGATTCCAAGTAGGATCAGTGACATCTCATAGACGATGAGTAGTCTGCCCAAGAACAAAAAGGGGTATATTTCTGATATTTCTCAAGATTGTAGGAACATGGAGCATGCCATATCAGGTTAGGATTTGGCTAATCTGATCATGTGTTTGGTTACCCAGTTTGAGATGGATGATTAGCTTTCAGCAATTTAGCTGATTCAGAGAATCGATCTTGAAGATGCATACTTTGCCATATCTATACACAAGAGACACAGATATATTTGGTGTTTGATAACATACCCAGTGGTGGAAGCAAATTCTGCCCTATTCAGATCAAAGGGCATTGTGTCATCAAGTTTTAGATGACATGCAAAATTTGCAGCTGATAAGACTTAAGGGCCTGTCCCACGAGCATGCGACTGC
Organism: Amblyraja radiata; assembly: GCF_010909765.2. NCBI lineage: Eukaryota > Metazoa > Chordata > Chondrichthyes > Rajiformes > Rajidae > Amblyraja > Amblyraja radiata. Next base: position 78,313,903 of record NC_045957.1, read on the forward strand.
ATGCGACAAGCGCGACCTAACGTGGTCGCTTGAGCCCTACGGCCTCACGGGGCCGGTCCCACTTCGATTGCCAGAGCCATATGGAGTTTTGGTGGAGCTGGTCCCGACATCGCGCGAGGCTCCGAAAACTGACACTGTTCAAAAATTCCGCGCGGCAACGGCCTGTCGGCCCGCAGCCGCCTCGACGGCATATGCACCACCTCGACGGGTGTGCACAGCATCTCGCCGCCGTACACAGCGTCTTGACACCGTACGCAGCGTCTTGATGCCGTATATCATGCGCGAACTTCCCACGGACTTCACTCAAACGTCACATCACTCACTCGACCTCCGTGCAGCCCCTGCTTCCGGTTTGGTCGTGCTCGCCACATGCAGTCACATGCTGGTGGGACCGGCCCTGTACGGGGATCATTTGACCTCCGCGCAACCCCCGCTTCCGGTTTGGTCGCGCTTGCCGAATGCAGTCGCATGCTCATGGGACAGGCCCTTTAGGATTTTATCAGTAGATGCCTCTTACGATATTAAGGATGAGGCAACATGGAACTTAATTGTGCCAATTTTGCCTATTCATTCAGGCCATGGTAAGGCGGCTAAAGAAGCTCCTATTTACTCGGTCACGAGTGATGGCTGGTGCAACCTTTTTTCTCGGGCAGCCTAGCTCTCCACAATTGTATGGGATATTTGTGAACAAGATATGTGAGTTAATTTTAAATGGAAATGACAGAGGTTTGTGTTGCTTTCAGTTTGGGCTTAGAGAAGCAATTATGTGATAGCACAGTTAACACTGCTTGTGCTGTTTTGTCATTCTTTATAATTCTATGTGGGACAATAAATTATTTGCTATTCACCCGCTGTTCACTAACGCTACACAAGGTTGTTTTTATATGACCGCTGTTAAAGAATTCGGTCATCGTAGTGTGCAATGTATATCAGTAAATTATTATGCAGATATTCATCTACTGTATTCCTAATGGGAGCAGTATTTTTAAGTTGATTATGCTTTTAGCAACTGATTTCAGCAAAAAAAACACAGTCTTTACTCAATCTCTGGCTCGGTGTCTGGGTCATAACTGACATTAGGGTAGCTTGTTATGGGAATGATCTCATAAAGCAAAACGGACATTTGGAGTTGACAGCATACCCACCAGATCGGAGATTGGGGGTGTGATTATGTATACAGGTACACTGAGCTTGCTAGTACATATGAGATGAAAGATAGTTTCTTCATTGTTATTTAATAGTCTCTCAAGAGATTGCTGATGGCTCATTAGCAGCCAATAGAATGGATATTTCCCTTTCATCATACAGCAAGAGGCTTACATAGTGCATGTTCATAAGTTATAAAATTTGGTTGAATATGTCTGGATATTTGCAGATAGAATTCTGAACAGGGTTGCATGAGTTATTGCCTAACTCAAAGCCAATTGGGACTATGGTCCGATTAAGAGCAATGACCATGTATGCAAGTTAGCATCATGTTGTTAATAACCCATGTCTTTTTACCATTTGTGGTATTATCTGTTTAAGTGTTTCACACACAGATTGGGTTACTGCATGAAACCACACAGCTTTGAAGTCTTCACGTAGTCACTCACATGACTTCAAAATAAAATAGAAAGATTAAACGAGCTTACCGTTTGAAGTTTAATCTTTATTTTATGAGAAGTTGAAGTGAGGGAATACGTGCCCTCCACTCCCAACCCTGATTCTCATAAAAGATCAAACATCAAACGGTAAGTTCTAGTTTAATCTTTCTATTAATTCACACAAATAACACTTTTGTGAGTAACCATATTCTTTGCGCTAGGCAGTACAGTTGAGATTAGTACATTTCAGAATTTAATAACTCATGAGGCAAATATCAAGAACTGGAACCCATGTTACAGGATGCTTCATTTTTGATTTAATTTTCCATGTGATGCTGTTCAATAACTTGCAGATATCATACAACCTAGGTCAGAGACTTGTACAGCATTGAAACAAACCCATCGACCCATCACATCTATACTGACCATCATGTCTATCTATACTAATCCCACTTGCCTGCATTAGTTCCATTCCTGGCTGATTTATTCACGTACCTGTCCAGATTCCTCTTCAATACCTCTTCCTGCCTCCAACTGGCAGTTTTCTCCATATACTAACTACTCTTTGTTGGCAATAAATACCCCTCAGATTCCCCTTAAACCTCCTCCCTCGAACCTTAAACTTTTGCCCTCTAGTTTTAGACACTCCTACCATGGTAAAGATAATCTGTCTATCTCTGCCTCATAATTGTACATACCTCTATCATTTCACCTATCTGCTATTTTTTCCTGGGTAAACAGATCCAGCCAATTCATTCTCTGCTGATAACTCTATTATCTAATGCCTCTAATCCAGACAACATTCTTGGGAATCTTTTCTGAACACTTTCTAGTTTTATCACACTCTTCTTGATGAGCAGAACTAAATAATACTCTGAGTCTGTAATATTATACAGATGAATTAAATATATCACAAAGGTGCCAAATAGGTTTCTTTTTAGCAATCTTTCAATACAAACTGATAGATTTTTAAATTGGGATTTTGTTTGCAGGTTTTTTTGACAGTAGGTCTAAAACACTTATTGAGTGCTTGGCAGCTGGTTCTGGGTCCACTGGGTTTGAAAGCTGGTCATAATCTTCTCTTGCTAGAGTCTCATATTGGAAATGTATCTTGTACAGTGCACAAACTTCAACTGTTAAATAAAATGGGCAAATATGTTGTGCTTCATGGAAATCATTTTTTACTTATCATGAATGACTTTCATAAAAGAAATAGCAACATTTTAAAATTACCCTGATTAACTATGTGTTAAAATCCTAGAACTACTGATATAAATGTAAAAAGAATCAGATGAAGATTTGTTGTTAATACAAGAATGTTGAGAACTTAAGTAGGTCTGGAATTCTCGTAAGGACAGAAACTTGATCTTTGTTTAAAGAGCTGTAACTGACAGGGAAGGAAAGTTCTGGCGTGACTCAAAGGGTCAGACAGCATCTCTGGAGAATATGGATAGGCAATGTTTTGGGTCAGGATCCTTCTTTAAGACAGGATACTGAAATGGCAATTGAAAAGTATGTTTGCCCAAATTGCTTGCTGCCCAGCATCGATACCACAGGCCAAATGGCTTCCATCTGCATGGCAGCTGTCTATGACTCTGAATGTATTTTTTTGCAGCAGTAAAGATGTTTTCCATTTAAAGCCTGCTCATTTCTCCCATTCCCTTCTCAAGAATCTTTTTAAATATGGGTCATTTATTTTTTAATATAAAATAATGTAAATAAATAAATAAAAAGGTGACTTATAAAGTGCCTATCATATCCTCATGTTGGCCCAAGGAGCTTTACATATTTTGAAATGTGGTCATAGATGTAATAAATATAATTCAGTTTACATCATTATTTCAAGAAGTGTTTAATTTCTAGCTCTCTGCATTCACAAATATTTCTCTCTAATACTTGTTTCATTTTAATGTTACCATCCTCCAGTTATCCCCTGAACTGGTGGAGGCAATAGTTTACATCCACTTCCAAAATCATTAGTATAATTATTTGTCTGCAGTATTCTTTGACTCTGTGGCAATGTTTTAATGGGATCAGAACAATGTCATTATAATCAAATTTCAGTAGCCTTTAAAAAGAGCATTTAAGCCATTAGCACCTTTGAAATGGAAAGTTATTTGTCCATTAAAAAGTTTGGAGCGACCATTACAATATTCCTGTCAATTAAATGATGGCCATTATAGAGTCAGAGAGCCATAGAGCATGGCAAACAAACTCCATCACTTCCTCTGGTAACAAATTCCAGATGTCAACCACTCTGAGTTAAAATATTTGCATCATATCCATTTAAAATTCCATAATCATATGTCCTCTTTTAAAATTGTTTTCTTATGATGGGAAAATATTCTGACTATCAACCATATGTATGCCTCTTGTAAGTATATATACCTGCACCTCTATCAGATCACCCCTTCAGCCAATTTAGCTCCAGAGAAAACAAACTCAACCTACCCAATCTTTCCCCAACTAAAGTATTCTAATCTAGGGAATATGTTGGTGAATCTCATCTACACTCACTCAAGTGCAATCATGCCCTTCCTACAGAGTGGCTACCGGAACAGCACGTAATGAAACAAGTGCAGTCTAACCAGTATTTTGTAAAGTTGTGTCATAATATTCCAACTTTTATATTTTATTCCCCAACCAATCAAGGTAAACATTCCATGCCTTCTGCACCTCCAAACCTAATTGCTTTGTTGCCTTGGAGGAAGATAGTCTTGAACCCTGTCATTATCAACATTATTTAGCTCCTTTCCATTTACTGTATAGGTCCTACCTCTATTTAACTTTACAAAATGTATCACTTCACATTAGTTGGATAGCAAATTCCATCTGCCAATGATTCACCTAAATTTGTCACCTATATCCTGCTGTACCCTAAGACAAAATTCCTTGCCAGCTTGAACACCATCATTTTTCATGTCATCTACAAACTTACTAATCATACCTTCTACCTTCACATCCAAGTTGCTAAATACACAACAAACTACAAAGGTCCCAGCATTGATCCCTATGGTACACCAGCGGTCACAGTCTACCAAGCAAAATATCCATGCACATCTACCATCAGTTTCCTATCACCAAACTAATTATAGATCCTATGAGCCAGCTCATCTTAGATCACATGCCTTGACCTTCTAGGCCAGCATACCATGTGCCCCAAAGTCCACATCAACAATGTGTACCATCTTGCCTTCATCAATCATCTTATTTACGACCACGAGAAAGCTTAATCAAACTCACGAGGCAAGATTTTTCCTTACATAAAGTCATGCTGACTATCTCTGCACAGTCTCTGCCTTTCCGAATATACGGTACATAACTCCATCCTTTTGGATCTTAGCTAATAAGAGAGACAGCTAGGTTACATTAGGCTCCAGAGCCCATAGTGTCCTGGCTTATCCATGCTTCTCTTCTAAATTAAAGGGACATGATTATCTAATCTCCAGTCTTCTAGCATATCACCTGTGGCTAACAAAGATATACAGATCTTTTTCTGCCCCTCGGCTGAGTTTGTTCTTGTTTCCCATATTAATTTGGAATAGATTTCATCTCATCAGGGCAGCACAGTCGCACAGCACTAGTTGCTGCCTTATAGCACCAAATATTTTTTTGGCATACAGTGCAGTACAAATATCACTATACATAAGCTCATCTTGGATACAACACAAGTGTATAGAAATGGTACATGGAGACAGTAATGAAGAGTCCCTAGGTTTGGTGCCATTTCCAAATCCCATTTGTTGTAAGTGCAGAGTTCTTAACCTGGCCATGACAGCCCGTTGTATTGCCGGCATTGTAGGGTCGGCCCGGTCAAGCATAGCCGTTGGTGTCCTCAACCAATTGGCACAGCTGCAGGTCGTGTCCAGTTTGTGAGCTTAGCCTCTGGGAGCGGAGCCCGATCCAGCAGAGCCCCAGGCTGCTGCAGGGCCTCCAACAGCTCACTCCACCAACAAGGTGTACGACACTGCCTCCCGACACCGGTCAGCTTACCGACCGCCTGTTCCTCGCATCCAGCGCCACCACTATCCACTGCTCCCACCTCGCTGGACCTTGGGGACAATCAGGGAAGGGCTCAGCAGCTCATCTCATGGGGACAGTGGGCTAGTTTCTACAAACGGGTCATTTTGTGATGGTTCAATCAATAACTTGTCAAAGCATTTTCCAAACTCATGACTTCTGCCACCCTGAAGGGCAGAAAGGCAGGATGCATCTATGAACTCCTCATTATAGAAAAATCCAGCCCCATCACTCCACCCCATCAAATCCATGCTGACCATTAACCACTCTTTTATACTCATCCCATTTTATTCTCTGTTTAAGAAGGAACTGCAGATGCTGAAAAATCGAAGGTAGACAAAAGTGCTGGAGAAACTCAGCGGGTGCAGCAGCATCTATGGAGCGAAGGAAATAGGCAACGTTTCAGGCCGAAACCCTTCTTCAGACCCTTCTTCAGACCATTTTATTCTCTGTTCCCATGCCGATCAACTACCCCAAGATTTAACCACTCACCTATACACAAGCAAGCAATTCACAGCGGCCAATTAACCTACTGATCCGCATGTCCTTTGGACGTGAGAGGAATATGGAGATACCCATACAGTCACAGGACAAACATGTAAAAACCACACAGGCAGCACCAAACAATAGGATCAAACCCAACTCTCCGGAGCAGTGAAGCAGCGGCTCTCCCAGCTGCACCACTGTGTCACCACAATGTTTTCAAGTGAACTTTTATATTCTGCTCCATATGAGTTTCTGCTCCATATGAGTTTCTATCCTGTTATCACCAGCTCACAGCAAAACCTATAGTATACTGTTTGAAAACATCTCTAAAATTGCTGTTGCATCTGGCTGGAAATTGTGAAAAATGGCTAATTCCAGATTGCTGCAATGATAAGTAGTGGCTTCTGGTGTTCCAGATGGTCAGGCTGAGAGGTCATGTAAGACTATACTGCATGGAGTGACAGATGCTGCATTAGACAAACTGTTTCTCAGGAGATGGCTCCAGATCTGCTTCACTGCAAGAGATTACCTTTGTAAATATCAGGGATCTGTACGATAATTTCCGTATTCTCCCAGTTCCATTGCAGGAGGGTCATTGCAGGATTGAAGCAGTTGCCATGTTCCAATAATAAAATATATTGTACTGGGAAACACAACAATAATATGGCACTAGAGCTAACAAGCTGATCAGGCTCTTGAAGTTTGATTTTTGAATTGCTCTGTAGTCTTCTACCATGGCAATAATTGAGGTATATTCATCATAGTGTTGCTGAAAAAAAGTAGGTTTGTCTAGGAGATACTGATAACGAGGTAAATATTGATTGATAGGGATCCATCTCTCATACATTATGGTAGCCATTACAGATATTTGGGTGTTTACTGGTATTGGGCAACTGAAATATAGACATTATAGACTTGATTATAGACTTCTGGCACATCTAATGACAACACTTGTGTTTCCTCACAAAAAAACTGCTATGTGGTAATATCTGTCATGTGTAATGAGATGCAGTGAAAACCTTGTGTTTGCATGCTAACCAGTCTAATCATGCTATGCATGAGTACAATTACGCCAGACACAAGTACAACGGGTAATACAAAGAGAAAAACACCAGTGTGCAGAATATAGTGTCACATTGTTGTAGCTTTACAGTTATACATCATCATCATCGGCGATCACTAGAAATGAATATCTCCATTTGGTCATCTACTTGTGGGCCTGCAGATGGGTGTAGAGGCCGATCCACGATCCACACACCTTGGTGCAACGTGGGCAGTGGAGACTGGTGGTGGTTGGTAGTTGTCGAGCCCCCTTCTCTCTCTCCTTACGGTGTGTCGCTTTGTCTCTGCGACACGGCGTAGTTCCTTTTGTGACATGCAGCTCCTTCCTGCATGGATTTCCTACAGGAGTGCCTGTCCAGTACAATATGCTCCCAGTTGCTCGATGTGATGTGGAATTTCTTCAGACATTTCTTGATATTTCTTGATGTTGTCCTTGAAGAATTTCTTTGGCCCACCGGGGGTTTGCTGACGTTCCTTCAATTGAGAGTACATGGATTTGTTTAGAGAGACATTTGTTGGACATGCGGATGACATGGCCAGTCAATCAAAGTTTTTGCTGCATTATTGTGGTGGTGATGCTGGTCACGTTGGCTTCCTCCAAAACGCTGATGTTGGTGTGTTTGTCCTCCCAGCTGATCGTCAGAATCTTTTGTTAGGATCTTTGATGGTATTGTTCCAGGGCTCTCAGGTGTCTGCTGTAGGTGGTCCATGACTCGGCTCCATACAACAGGGTGGAGAGGAGAACGGTTCTGTAGACCAGCAGTTTTGTTTGAACCTTTAGGTCTCGGTCTTCAAATATTCTTTTCCTGAGTCTGGCGTAGGCTCCGCTGACACAACTCAGGCGATTGTTGACCTCAGAGTCGATGTCAGCTTTTGAGGAAAGAATGCTGCCAAGGTAGGGGAAGTGGTTAACGTTTTCAAGAGTGCTGTCGTGCACTTTTATAGTGGGCTGGGTAGACAGCTGTTTGGGTGGAGGTTGATGTAGGACCTAGGTCTTCTTGATATTTAAGACAAGGCCCATGCCTCTGTATGCCTTGGCAAAGGCATTCAGGATGCCCTGGAGGTCTTCTGCAGAGTGTGCTGCAATGGCGCAGTCATCCGCATACTGAAGCTCCATGATGGTGGTGTTACTGACTTTGCTCTTGGCCTTCAACCTATTAAGGTTGAAGAGCCCACCGTCAGTTCTGAAGAGGATTGGGATCCCCTGTGGCAGCTCTTCACCAATGAGGTGAGGTATAGCAGCAATGAAGATGGCAAACAGGGTGGGTGCGATGATGCATCCCTGTTTGATCCCCGTTTCCACAGTGAAGAGCTCGGCCTCAGAGCCACTGTTGCTGAGCACTGTGACCGACATGCCATCATGTAGAAGCCTCAATATTTTGTTATACTTGTCGTGACAACCGTAACTTGATAGTATGCTCCAAAGAGCCTGGCGGTCTACTGAGTCAAAAGCCTTTGTCAGGTCTATGAAGGCCATGTACAAAGGCTGCCTTTGTTCACAGCATTTTTCCTGGAGTTGGCGTGCTGTGAATATCATGTTTGCTGTACCTGTGGATGGGCAGAAGCCACACTGTGATTCTGGGAGTAGCTCCGCAGACAGTGGTAGAAGTCGGTTTGCGAGGACACGAGCAAGGATTTTGCCTGTTATTGACAGGAGCTTTACAGTTATACAGAATAGCACAGAAAGTAGAGATTTGAAATACTGTGCAAGGACTGATATTGAGTTAGATTTGGGAATTAAGTGTAGACCTTTAGCTTCTGAGATGTCCATTCAGGGTTCTGATCAGAGCATGGAAGTTGCAGTTTCACTTTTTAGTTGAAAGGTGAAATCCATGGGAAGCTGACAGGTGTTAGATGTTTCTGATAGTGCCTCAATTATCTTCTCAACGCAAAAACAAATAACATAATGGGAACTATTGCTGATATTCCCTTTTGAGATGCTTCTGTTACACAAAATATTTTGCTTCAAGTAAGGTTAATTGGAGTCTGGTGAATCAATATGAGTTCTCGAAAAGAAGGCTGAATGTATCTCACAGTGTTAAACAGTTTGAGAAATGTTACTTCTTCAAACATAATTCCTCAGAAAAGCCAAGACCTTACATCCTCACAGCCGTGATGGAAAGTATAGCTGTTTCGTAAGTGTGATATCAAAACCACATAAGGACTGGATAGCTGCATAAATCAGTGGTAAATTGACTGAGAACAGTCCCAAACAATTTCCCATTGTTCAAGAAGGAACTACAGATGCTGGAAAAGGTAGACAAAAATTCTGGAGAAACTCAGCGGGTGCGGCAGAATCTATGGAGGAAGGAGATAGGCAACGTTTCGGGCCGAAACCCTTCTTCAGATTTCGGCAAACAACAAATTCCCATTGTGGTTTGCCGCAATTATACAAAACAATTCTTTCAAATTCACTGGAAATAAATTATGGCTGCAAGGTCAACACATTTGGATCATGATATTTGTGTAACTACATGTCTGAGGATATTGATTTAAGAGTATTTACCTCTCCTTCCTCCCTTCACAATTGCCATGGTATTATGTCTGAAACTGAAGTGGATTGTTGTTTAACTTGTTTACTTATAATTATAACCTTCTCTTCAGTATGTTAGAAGCATGTGGTACAATGTTGTAGCGATGTAACTTGCTGCTTGGACTGCATCAATATTATTCTGTAACTCATGTTCATTTACATAAATACAAGCATCTTCTGCAGAGATTCTTGAATGTATTTTGGCATGTACCATTTCAGAGAAATTTGACTTTTTTTGCAGCTTTAATAGAGACTGTTTTTAGATTTGTTCTAATGTTTCCATTATTACTTACTGCCTCCGCATACCCATTCCTCACACCTGCTCCCAAATCTGGTAATGTTAGCCCAAGTAGCATGTCCAATTACCTTTGTTCTTATTCAAGATTCAAGATTCAAGAATTTTTAATGACCACACAGTCAAGCTGGTGGAATTCATGTTCAGTACAGGATTTTACACAATAAGCTGATTCCAGTCATGCAGACATACAGTTTGTGGTACAGAAGAACACAGTAAGCAGAACATAACATAACATAAAACACAGACAACATACAGTATACAGTACATGCACGGGGTGGCTTTGTGATATTATCATAGTGTTCAGAGTTCGAATTGCATATGGGTAGAAACTGTTTTTGAATCGTGATGTTTTGGCAGGCAGTGAGCTGTAGCGCCTCCCTGAGGGCAGCAGGTGGAAGATGTGGTGAGCTGGGTGGGAGGGATCAGAAATGATTTTCTTCACCCTTGACACGGACCGTTTGAGATTGAGTGATTCTATTGATGGGAGGGGGGTGCTGATGATTTTGGATGCTTTGTTGACAATGCGCTGTAGTTTATTACGGGAGTGAGTGTCCAAACTGCTGTACCAAATGTTATTGATGAAGTGAGCATGCTTTGGATGATGGCTGTGTAAAATCGGATTAGGAGATGTTTCCTCACTCTGAACTTCTTGAGCTGGCGGAGAAAGAAGAGTCTTTGGTTGGCTTTTTTATAAATGTGGTCTGAGTTGGTTTTCCATTTGAGGTTATTGCTTATGTGAGTGCCAAGAAATTTGAATGAGTCAGTGGTGGATATGGGTTCGCCGGAGATGAGTAGGGGGGTCTTGGGTTGTGCCTTTCATCTGAGGTCGATGATAAGTTCATGGGTTTTTGATGTGTTGAGTAGGTGGTTGTTGTCTGTGCACCAAGTGACTGCTTTGTGTGTTTGAGTGCGGTATTCTGTTTCGTTGTTGTTAGAGATGAGACCTATGATGGTTGTGTCATCTGCGTATTTATATATTTTGACTGAACTATACTGGGATGTGAGTTGATTTGTATAGAGTGAGAATAACCAGGGTGACAAGACGCAGCCCTGAGGGGCTCCTGTACTGAGGTGCAGAGGGTGAGATATGGTGTTGTGTATCTTCACCCTTTGTTGTCTGTTCCAAAGGAAGCTATGGATCCAGTGACAGATGCAGGGGTCAATGTTCATGTCCGTTAATTTATGGAAGAGTTTGACCGGGTTGATGGAGTTGAATGCAGAACTGAAGTCCATGAACAGGATGCGGGCGTAAGTGTTGGCGGTTTCCAGGTGTTGCAGAGCGTGATGGATGGCCAAGTTGACTGTGTCTTCTACTGACCTGTTGGCTCTATATGCGAATTGATATGGGTCCATGATGGAGGAAGTGCTGGTTTTGAGGTGAGTGAGAATGATACGCTCAAATGACTTCATGGCCACGGATGTGAGGGAAAACATCAGACTTATACGTCTTCCTCAAACTACACAGTTGAGATCAGTTCTCCTAATGGTAAACCAGTAAGACAGACTTACAGTATACCAACTTTATATACAACACAATAAGATAAATTAAACATGTACTGCAGTATGTAGGAAGGAACTGCAGATGCTGGTTTATACCAAAGACACAAAATGGTACAGTAACACAGCAGGACAGGCAGCATCTCTGGGTAGAAGGAATGGATTACATTTCAGGTCAAAACACTTCTTCAGACTGAGAGTCAGGGAAGAGGAAGACACAAAGATAAGGAAGGGTAAGGTGTGAAAATGAGTCATCAAAGGGGACAAACTTCAAGGAAATTGTAGAATAGATCATTGTTAGCTAGGGGAAGGTGACGACGAAGCATACAAAGATAAATTTTAATCAGGAAGACAGTCAGACTGGTCGGAGAATAAGGATGGGGGAGGGATGGAGAGAGAGGGAAAGCAAGGGTTACTTGAAATTAGAGGTCAATATTCATACTGCTGGGTTCTAAGCTGCCCAAGCAAAATATGAGTTGCTGAACCTCCAATTTGTATTGGGCCTCACTCTGACAGTGGAGGAGGCCCACGACAGAAAGGTCAGTTTGGGAATGAGAGGGGGAGATAAAGTGTTTAGCAACCGGGACATCAGCTAGGTTTAGGTGGACTGAGTAGAGGTATTCAGCGAAATGATCGGCAAGGCTGCGCTTGGACTCTTCACTATATAGGAGCCCACATCTGGAATAGCGGAACATGTAGGTAGGTTTAGGCAGACTTGTCCGCTGTTCCTGGAAACAAGCCCTTCGGCCTAACACGCTCACGCCGACGAACATACCTTATCTACACTAGTCCCACCTTCTTGCGTTTTTCCCATGTTCCTCTAAACTAATCCTACCCATGTACTTGTTTAAATGTTTCTTAAGCATTGTGATAGTAGCTGCCTCAACCCTCCACCAGCAACTCGTTCCATACATCCACCGCCCTTTGTGTAAAAAAGTTATCCCTTAGGTTCCGATTAAATCTTTCCCCCTCCGCAACTTGAACTTATGTGCTCTGGTCCTCGCTTCCCTTACTCTGGGCAAATCACTCTGTGTGTTTACATGATCATTCCTCTTATGATTTTGTACACAATAAGATCTATAAGATCACCCCGCATCCTCCTGTGCTCCAAGGAATAATGTCCAAGCCTGCTCAATCTCAAGCTCAGGTCCTGGAGTCCTGGCAACATCCTCATAAATCTTCTCTGCACATTTCCCAGCTTGATACGATACGATTGAACTTTATTTATCCGAGGTGGAAAATTAATCTGCCAACAGTCATAAAAACACAAAAATCACAAAATACATGAAACATTAAATTAAAGTGCGAGTGGAAAAGATTGGGGATGTGCAAAGATTGGAGGGGGGAGGGGGTGGGGAGGGAGTCACTCTCAGTCTCATTCCCCCCCATGCCAAAAGGGGAGGAGTTGTACAGTTTGATAGCCACAGGGTAGAAGGTTCTCCTGAGGCGCTCTGTCCTTCATCTTGGTGGAACCAGTCTGTTGCTGAATACTCTGACAACCTCTTTCCCATAACATGGTGACCAAAACTGAACACAATACTCAAAATGTGGCCTCACCAATATCTTATATAACTGCAGCATGATCTTCCATCTTCTATCTTCTATACTCAATATTCTGACGGATGAAGGTCAATGTGCCATTGTGAGCATTACATGCAATTCTGCATAACATGCTATACTTGGTGTTGTCCCCTGGAGATTGACCAAAATACATTTTATTACATTTAAAATCACGAGGATTATTCATTAACTGTTTACCACGTCCAAGAAAATTATTTGATTGTTGTAGCACGTTGGATTCCTGGGGTTTTATAGATATATGAGAAATGGATAACATTTGACATGCACAAATAAAGGTGTGGGTTGAACCTTTGGCTTAAACAGTAAGATACAAAAGGTTAAAATCTGACATTGACTACTTGCTTCAGCAAAACCGTCCCACATACATAACTGCAGAGACTGCAGTTTTGGAGGCACATCTTATGTCTGCTGTCTTTTCTGATTAAAGGTTTTATTGTTCTTTGTCTTCCAGAACAGCTCACATTCCCTATTCAATGGAATAACCATTGAAGTGATTGATTGGGTCAATAGCTCTCATTCATCGTGTACACATCTTTTATTCATCTTTATTCATGTTTTGGAGGTCCTACCACTGATTTACCCTTGATTGGCACAAGACAGCTTAGTGAAATATGCCTCCTTTACATCTTTTAAATGTATGTTTAGAAGACTATTCTGCTGAAGTATTTCAATATCATTATAAATACTAGAAAATAAAATGGATCCTGTTTCTTTTATTTTGCTGTCGGAAAAATCTCCAGTCCATTTAGTTACAGTTAAAATGTGCCACAATTTTAAAATTGAAGAGATGAAACTGGTAATGTTCAAGATGTCAACCACATGCTTTACATGCAGCAAGTATGCACTAAAAAATCGGGGAAAGTATTCCCCGTGATTTTCAGGCCCTATAAAATAGTTATCAGGATATAATACACTGTATCATTTCATTTTGCACTGAGGAAAAAGAAGTAATGAATATTAAATTTGCCCGCAATTTAGGAATTAGTGGTAGGACATAACTTTTTCTTAATATGGACATATTATATCAATCTTCTTAATGTGGACATATACGTTAGCTTGACTTGGATTTACACAGCACAATTTCATATTTGCAGGTGATATAAACCTTGGAATACTGAGCTGTGAGGTGGTTAGTAATGGAGCAGGCGGGTGGGATGGGCAGGTAAATCTTGCCAGTTGTGAAACTAGTTAAAAATACAACAGCAATCCTGGTTTCTATAGATGCATAGAGCATAAGAGCAAGAAAGTCATACGCACTTTCATAAAACACTCTAAATATAATAAATAATCAAAATTTAAAATACATCTGAAGTATTTTGTCCAATTCTGAACAGTGTGTTTTTGGAAAGAGGGTATATTGCAAAGATATTTCCAAGAATGATGATGCAAAAGACTTCAGATGCTGGAGCCCTGATGCAGGGTCTTGACTGGGAACATCGGCAATTCCCTCCCCCCACAAATGTTGCTCAACTCACTGAGTTCTTCCAGAAGCTTGTTTTTTCTCAAGATTCCAGCATGTGCAGCCTCTTGTGACTCCAGGCACAAGGGAGTCCAGTTACACAGATAAACAAGTGGCTGGGTTGTTCTTCATCGAGGGGAAGTTGAGAAGGGATTGGATAAAAATTAAATACAACATTGCAGTTGCTGTGAATATGTGAATAAACACAGAAACAAGCAGGAAGAAGCAGGCAATATCTGTGGATAGAGAAACAGTTAATGCCTCAAGTCTCAGACACTTTGAATGAACTGGGAAAGAGAGAAAAAAAAGTAAACACATCCACCTATTTGTGTAAATAAATTTGCTCCGCACATCTCCTTTAAATGTTCTCACCTTAAAGTTATACCTAAAGCACACATCTTCAGGATGGCGCTGACGATGGCTGCCACAGTGTGCTGCCCCTTGCTGTTTTGTATATGTTTGTTCATTTGTGTCTGTGAAAACCCCACAAAGATCACTTTCATGAGAGAGGTAATCATTAACATCAGACATACGGTACCTTCAAACATCGTTCCGGATTTCTCTCACTCGCTGGATTATTTGGACATACTCGTCGGCGGGGCTGTGGCTGTGTTCAAGGTCTTGAGACCGAGGAGGACACGTGGGAAGCACTTTGGAGCACTCCCCCGACTCCGGCGACAGGGATCATGCACACCGCTCCCGAGTATATTACTTGCAAATCTATGTTCTCTCAACGACAAAGATGACGAACTGCAACTCCTGCGGCAGACTTCTCTCGAGCCGCTGCCCTGTGCTTCACCGAGACCTGGCTGTGTGAATCGACCCTGGACAATGCGCTGCAACTGGCTGGCTTCCAACTACATAGAGCGGACCGCGAAGCAGAGGCAGCGGGAAAATTAAGAGGCGGTGGAATTTGCTTCTATACTAACCAGGGCTGGTGCAGCAACATCACGATACTGTCTAACTTCTGTTCTCTCAATCTAGAATCCTTCATTATAAACTGCAAACCCTTTTATTCTCCAAGGGAATTTAGCTCTTTTATTCTCGCATGTGTACGTGAGGCGCAAACGCAACTCGCAGACCAGGTAATGAGGGTAGAGAGTGACTTCCATGGACTCCATGGTCATTGTTTTGGGAGACTTTAACAAGGTTAACCTCAGCCGAGACCTTGCAAAGTACAGACTTCATGTTACCTGACCCACCAGAGGGGAGAGAACACTTGATCACTGTTTCAATCAAGAAAGCATATCGCAGATCAGGTAATGAGACCCGGGCAGATCATTGTTAAGTTCACCTTATTCTGACCTACAGGCAGAAACTAAAATCTGCTAAGCCTGTGGTCAGAACAATGAAAATGTGGACAAGCGAGGGCATTGAAAACCTACAATCCTGCTTTGACTGCACTGATTGGAATGTGTTCATGGAAGCAACCACAAGCCTCGATGAATATACAGACACTGTTCAATCATATGTCAGCTTTTGTGAGGACAGTTGCATTCCCACTAGGACGCGGATCTGGTTCAACAACGACAAGCCCTGGTATACACAGAATTCAGACAGCTCCTCCAGTCTAAAGATGAGGCCTAAAGGAGCGGGGATGCAGACCTCTACAGGCAGGCCAAGTACAAGCTGAGAAGAGGAATCAGAGCCGCCAAGGAAAGGTACTCAAAATTGAGGAGCAAGATAGAGGGAACCAGATCCTGAACACTGATTGGAGTGTCATAGATCGGAAGAGGTGCAAGTGAGTCATTGTTTTGCCGAGGAGGACAGTTTTGATCCCTGGAGATTGGGAAAAGAAGAGATGCAAAGACAGGTGTGTATTTTCAGCGCTTGTATGGGAACGTGCCATTGGGCAGGGGAGTAGTTGTTGTGGATGGAAGATCAGGTTAAGGAGTTAGAAAGGGTGCTATTCCTTTGAAATGTTGAAATGTGAGTGGAAGGGAAGTTGTGCTTGGTGGTGGGGTCTTGTTGGAACTGGCTGAAATTGCAATGGAATATCATTTGGATGTGAATGCTGGTGTGGAGGGTGGCAATGATCAGGGCAGCTGTGTACTTCCATCCATGAGGAGAGGGTTGAAGAATGAGGGAACAAGTGGAGGACATTGATGGGATGTGGGCAATGGCTCTGTTCACTACGGTCGATAAAAAGTCATGATACCCAAGGAGAAGAACATTTCCGAGCCATTTCCGAAGTTTCATTGTTGGAGAAAATATGAACGATACAGAAAAACTGGGAGAATAAAATGGAGTCTTTATAGAAACAATGTGAGACAGTTGATTGTAAAAGTGGTGACATTTCAAGTTCAGCGTTACAGCAGTTTTCAAAATAACCATATAACCATATAACAATTACAGCACGGAAACAGGCCATCTCGACCCTTCTAGTCCGTGCCGAACACATAATCTCCCCTAGTCCCATATACCTGCGCTCAGACCATAACCCTCCATTCCTTTCCCATCCATATAACTATCCATTTATTTTTAAATGATAAAAACGAACCTGCCTCCACCACCTTCACTGGAAGCTCATTCCACACAGCTACCACTCTCTGAGTAAAGAAGTTCCCCCTCATGTTACCCCTAAACTTCAGTCCCTTAATTCTCAAGTCATGTCCCCTTGTTTGAATCTTCCCTACTCTCAGTGGGAAAAGCTTTTCCACGTCAACTCTGTCTATCCCTCTCATCATTTTAAAAACCTCTATCAAGTCCCCCCTTAACCTTCTGCGCTCCAAAGAATAAAGCCCTAACTTGTTCAACCTTTCTCTGTAACTTAGTTGCTGAAACCCAGGCAACATTCTAGTAAATCTCCTCTGTACTCTCTCTATTTTGTTGACATCCTTCCTATAATTAGGCGACCAAAATTGTACACCATACTCCAGAATTGGCCTCACCAATGCCTTGTACAATTTTAACATTACATCCCAACTTCTAACTCAATGCTCTGATTTATAAAGGCCAGCACACCAAAAGCTTTCTTTACCACCCTATCTACATGAGATTCCACTTTCAGGGAACTGTGCACAGTTATTCCCAGATCCCTCTGTTCACCTACATTCTTCAATTCCCTACCATTTACCATGTACGTCCTATTTTGATTTGTCCTGCCAAGATGTAGCACCTCACACTTATCCGCATTAAACTCCATCTGCCATCTTTCAGCCCACTCTTCCAACTGGCATAAATCTCTCTGTAGACTTTGAAACTCTACTTCATTACCCGCAACCCCACCTATCTTAGTATCATCTGCATACTTACTAATCCAATTTACCACACCATCGTCCAGATCATTGATGTACATGACAAACAACAGTGGACCCAACACAGATCCCTGTGGCACCCCACTCGTCACTGGCCTCCAACCTGACAAACAACCATCCACCATTACTCTCTGGCATCTCCCATTCAGCCACTGTTGAATCCATCTTGCTACTCCACCATTAATACCCAACCATTGAACCTTCTTAACCAACCTTCCATGAGGAACCTTGTCAAAGGCCTTACTGAAGTCCATATACACAACATCCACTGCTTTACCCTCATCAATTTCCCGAGTAACATCTTCAAAAAATTGAAGAAGATTAGTCAAACATGACCTTCCAGGCACAAATCCATGTTGACTGTTCCTAATCAGACCCTGTTTATCCAGATGCTTATATATATTATCTCTAAGTATTCTTTCCATTAATTTGCCCACCAATGACGTCAAACTAACAGGTCTATAATTGCTAGGTTTACTTTTAGACCCCTTTTTAAACAATGGAACAACATGCGCAGTACGCCAATCCTCCGGCACTATTCCCGTTTCTAATGACATTTGAAATATTTCTGCCATAGCCCCTGCTATTTCTACACTAACTTCCCTCAATGTCCTAGGGAATATCCTGTCCGGACCTGGAGACTTATCCACTTTTATATTTCTCAAAAGTGTCAGTACTTCCTCTTCTTTGATCCTCATAGTTTCCATAGCTACTCTACTTGTTTCCCTTACCTCACATAATTCAATATCCTTCTCCTTGGTGAATACCGAAGAAAAGAAACTGTTCAATATCTCTCCCATCTCTTTTGGCTCTGCAGATAGTTGGCCACTCTGACTCTCTAATGGACCAATTTTATCCCTCGTTATCCTTTTGCTATTAATATAGCGGTAGAAACCCTTCGGATTTACTTTTACCTTACTTGCCAAAGCAACCTCATATCTTCTTTTAGCTTTTCTAATTTCTTTCTTAAGATTCTTTTTACATTCTTTATACTCCTCAAGCACCTCATTTACTCCATGCTGCCTATTGTAGATCTCCCTCTTTTTCCGAACCAAGTGTCCAATTTCCCTTGAAAACCATGGCTGTTTACAATTTTTACGATTTCCTTTCAACCGAACAGGGATATAAAGATTCTGTACTCTTAAAATGTCACCTTTAAATGTACTCCATTTCTCTTCCACATCTTTCCCATAAAACAAACTGTCCCAATTTACTCCTTTTAAATCCTTTCGCATCTCCTCAAAGTTAGCCTTTCTCCAATCAAAAATCTCAACCCTAGGTCCAGTTTTGTCCCTCTCCATAATTATATTGAAACTAATGGTATTGTGATCACTGGACCCGAACTGTTCCCCAACGCATACCTCTGCCACCTGACCCATCTCATTTCCTAACAGGAGGTCCAGTACCGCCCCTTCTCTAGTAGGTACTTCTATGTATTGTTGCAAAATGAAAGAAAAGGAGTTGAGGGAGTTGGACTGTCATAAAAAGGTGCAGCATCAAAACAGGCCCTTGTGCCGACTGAGTCCATGCAGATCACCAACCATCATTTACACCATTAATCAAATATTAATCCTAATATTTTTACTTTTCCCTCATTCTCATTAGGTCCTTTCAGATTCTACCTTTCACCAACACACTAGGGATAACATACAGCGGTCAATTTCCCTACAATCCTATATGTATTTGGAAAGTTGGAGGACACTGGAGCAAGTGGGGGAAATCCATGTGGTCACAGAAAAATATCTAAACTCAACACAGACAGCTTCAGAGGTCAAAATCTATCCTGGGTCTCTTCTGTTGTCAGACAGTTGCTGTACTGGCACTGAAATATATCCACAGAAAGACAGAACTAGCTTTTGCAATTCCATGGACAATTTCTATTTTTATTAGAGAGCTGGCAGAGATTATTAAGATCAAAAAGACCCGAGATAGAGAAGAGAGATGGACAGAAACTTTCCAAAAGTAAGGGTGTGAAGAACAAGGAGGCACTGAATGTTAGACATAACGTGCGGCAGTAACTCAGCAGGTCAGATTGCATGTCCGGATAATTAGGATCCTTTTTTCTTCTGAGATGCTGCCTGACACGCTGAGATCCTCCAGCATCTTCTGTATAAACCAGCTTCTGCAGTTCCTTTCTACATACCATTTAATGTTTTGGGGCAAAATAATGAGGACAAATCTACCAGTGATTGGAATCCAGGAAATAGTGTTGAGGCAAATTCAATCGCAGATTTCCAATGGGGATTAGATTCGCCTTTGAAAGAAAGAAGTCTACAGGCCTAGGGCGGCAGAGTTGCGGAGTGGAAATAGTTAGGCTGTATTTTCACAGGGCACAGCATGATGGCTTGATTTGCTCCCTTCCTTGCTGGAAACATAGAAACATAGAAAATAGGTGCAGGAGGAGGCCATTCGGCCCTTCGAGCCAGCACCGCCATTCATGGCTGATCGTACCCTATCAATAACCCGTGCTTGCCTTCTCCCCATATCCCTTGACTCCAGTAGCCCCTAGAGCTCTATCTAACTCTCTCTTAAATCCATCCAGTGACTTGGCCTCCACTGCCCTCTGTGGCAGGGAATTCCATAAATTCACAACTCTCTGGGTGAAAAAGCTTTTTCTCACCTCAGTCTTAAATGACCTCTCCTTTATTCTAAGACTGTGGCCCCTGGTTCTGGACTCACCCAACATTGGGAACATTTTTCCTGTATCTAGCTTGACCAGTCCTTTTATATGTTTCTATAAGGTGCCCCCTCATCCTTCTAAACTCCAGTGAATACAAGCCTAGTCTTTTCAATCTTTCCTCATATGACAGTCACGCCGTCCCAGGGATCAATCTCGTGAACCTACGCTGCACTGCTTCAATCACAAGGATGTCCTTCCTCAAATTAGGAGACCAAAACTGTACGCAATACTCCAGATGTGGTCTCATCAGAGCCCTATACAACTGCAGAAGAAATGTTCTGTGGACTGTTATATAATGCCATGGGGAGAAGGCAGGAGAACGAGGTTGAGAGGGAAAGATAGATCAGCCATGATTGAATGGCAAAGTAGACCTGATGAGCAAAATGGCTTAATTCTGCTCCTGTGAGTTATGGATTCTCCTTCCTAGTTTGATCAGTGGGTATGAAAGCTTGACATAGGATGGAATAGATTAAAAAAAAGATAGAGTGTTGTAGTGTAGTGTATTTTGGGTACTTGGAACTGACTTAAAAGAACTCTCAGATACAGGAGTAAACTCACAAGCTTCTTTATTACAGGATGCCACCATGAGTCTCCTCCAGCGCATGCGTCCCCTCGCACAAGACATAACATATGCTAATTACATTATATACATTACACTGCTCCCCCTTTAGCTTGGAGGCGAATAACACCATTTCTACTACAGTAAATATAATTGATTAACACACAGTTGCAAAATAATATTATTACAGTCATCTGACATTACATCCTCATAATTGTAAACTGTATCTAAACTTAGCACTTATAATGGTTCATTCCACTCATCTTTCTAATCACTCTAGCTCTACCTGTATCTCTGCCTCTTCCCTTTTTAAATATCCTAATCTAATTTGCAGATTTCTTCCTGTTCTTGATATTCTGCTAAAGTTAACATTTCCTCTGTTTCTGTTCCTTATTTGTAGGTGGGATCTGACACATGTCTGCAGGTTTTCGTTTTTCAGTCGCTCTCTGTCGCTCAATTTCCTGGCGCTATGTATTTATCTGCTCTTGTTGTATAATGACATTCTGCAATGCATAAACATTTGTCCATTGCTCAGTGAAGGAAGCTCCATGCTGGACTATACTGAAGTGTCCTAATCGCAATCGGTCCTGCATACTTTTGTCTCAACCGACAAGCCTCTCTTCATTAGACTTTTCTGTTAACAGCTTTTTGCTCATCGTCACACATTTATTTAACCGTACTTTGCAACGTTTAAGCCTTTTCTGCTGTTCGTCTATTTGTCTTCTTAAATCACCTTTCTGGTTATTCATCAAGAAGTAGGTTCTATACTGTCCTTGCAATACAGCAGTGGCTTTGATTTGCGCTCTGTATATTTCACTTAGTACATAGGCACGGTAGTGATACTGCACTACAACTGCTGTATAAATCGGTTTAAGGAAGTCTTTCCTATATCGTTCAAGCCTTTTGTATCGTTTCAGACTTTTCTGTTGTGCATCTATTTGTCTCCTTAGGTCTTTCCTATACCAACTCATACGGAGTACTGACTGCACTTTTACAGTAGCTCTCTTTTGCTTAACCACCATACTCTTGTAGGCAGTTTGAATGGTAATAGTTGCATCCCTCATTGACTGATATTGCACCAACTGGGAATGTCCTATTTTACATGCTTTGTACCATCTCTGGATCGAAATGGCTGCTTGTCGCATAGCTCTGTACCGTACCCTTAATCGGTAACCACGGTATGCAGCTTGCAGAGTGACTACAGCCGCCTTTTGCATCAAGAAATGCTTTCTAGTAATGCACATTCTTATGAATGACTTAATACAGCGTGCTGCCTTGGTTTTCTCTACCAATACTCTGGCTTTGATCCCGCGGTATAAGGCCTGAATACACACCACTGCTTCTCTCAAACTCTTATACTGTCTCACTTGGACATCTCTTATCTGGCATGCTCTGTATCGTTGCTGTACCGCAATGGCAGACCAGCGTAGTTTCTTAAAATACTGACGCTGTTTATACATCTGATAATAAGTCTGTATGACCTTGACAAATTTATGCATGCCCCGCAGTTGCCTTCGAACAAGCATTCCACGGTAGGTTGCCTGAAGCAGTACAACGCTTCTGCGTACCTTCATGTAAGTTTTGCGATCACTTTCCAATTGAAGGTGTGCCCTATAATAGGTTTGTACTATTATAGCTGCCAATCTCATGGCCTTGTATTGACGGTATACTCTGTGCCTTCTAAATGCTGCTTGTATTACCGTTGCTGCCTTCTGTTTGTTCCGGATTTCTTTCCGTACATTCATACCCCTGAATGCAGCTTGAATAGCTAGGGTTGCCCCTTTGGATGGTAATTTATCTTTGCCTTTGACTTCTGCCACTTTGCATTTGCCCTTTGTCTCTTAGCACGTGACCTGTGTCATTTTGCACTTGACTTGTGTCCCTTAGCACTTGACTTGTGTCCCTTTGCACTTGACCTTTGTCCTTTTGCACTTGACCTTTGTCCTTTTGCACTTGACCTTTGTCCTTTTGCACTTGACCTTTGTCCTTTTGCACTTGACCTTGGTCCTTTGAGAGACTCTCTGCCCTCTTTAGTTCAGGCTCCTTGCCTCTGGATACCCTTGGAGGTTTTGGCGAGAAATGAGCCATTAAAGCCTCCTTGCACTACTCATACATTTTATCTGTGGGCTTTGCTGGCAGCAGTAACATACGTAAGGTCTGATAACCCTCTCTTCCTAAGCCTAATATGAACCATGTCCTCTTCTTCTGCTCTGCAGCAATATCATTGGAAATGAAACAAGCCTCCAAGACTTTGGTCCATTTCTCAAAATTACACCCATAATCTAACTGGGGCACGTTTTCTACAATTTGAAAAGCCATGCTACCTGTTGCTATTCAGGTGCACTACCTTCTTTTCTCTCACTGTGTATTCTGCATGAGACTTAATCCTTCTACACGCTAAGAAGTGATCCAGCCCACTGACTATTACTAATTCTTATAATAATAGATTTATACCATTAACCAACATTTCATGTTAATAGACATTTAGAACATTTTAACCATATTCCTTCTATGCACACAGATTTACCATTAATAACAGTGACCAATGCATTACATCCAAACAGTCCCGCTTTTACTGTGAAGGAACAGTGACCAACGCATTATATTGAACAGTCCTGCTTTTACTTTGAAGAATTTCACCGGTCCAGCTTGTCGGCCTATGGACTCCGGTGCCTTCTCGACCTCTCGAGCTGTCCCCACTGGTACTTTTGCTGCTGGCCTCGCCAGACCTCCACCTTTGCTGCTTTTGCTTGCTCCTTCGGGCTTCACCGTTACTTTTGCTGCCGCTGGCTCGCTGCCAAGTCGACTACTGCTAGTTACTGCTGCTAGTTCCTGTTTTTCTCGCGCGGACCCGCTTCTCCCTCGGCCGGCTCTCTCTCGCGACCGAGCTTTCTCCACTTTCTGCTCACAACCGGGCTGACTCTTCTCCCGACCGGGCTGAAGTGCTTGAGCGCTGTGTCCTGCTTTTCTCGTGCAGACCCACTCTTTGCTCGAGGCCGGACTTCCTCTCACGTCCGAGATTTCCCCCTCGGCCAGTCCGCTTCTCTTGCGCGGCCAGTTTTCTTTTACTCTGCCGTTCCGCTTCTCACGCGTGGCCGGGCTTTTTTTTCTCGCTGCTGGTCCGCTTCTCACGCAACCGGCTTTCTCCCGCGACTGGGCTGACTCTTCTCCCAGCTGGGCTGACTCCGTTTCGTCGGTGGCTTCACTGGACCTGTCCGTGACCTACCCGGTACTTGGCCCTCACTCTACATCATTGGCAGCTCCTGGGCCTGGCTATGGGCTACACAGCCCTGGAAAACGTCCGAAGTCGGTGGCAGCTGCTGGGCCTCTTCTGCCCCTTTTGCCTTGTCTACACAGCCCAGGAAAATGTTCCAGGTAAGTTGGCACCGTCGCTGTCCTGCTGGTTAGGCTTCCAGCTTTCGGCTGCTTTCTTCGGTGACACTTACTTACTGCCCCACTTGTTTTCCTTGCTTCCTGTTCTGACCTTTCTTTTCTTTGGCGCCAATTCAAAACCATTTGGCGCCAAATCTTTTGGCTTGGTGCCATTACACTTTGTTTCCAAACACAACCTTTTTTTTTCTGACAGTCCTTCTTTCGTTTTCTGTTCTTTTATCCTCGTCGTACTGTTGTTGTGCGTTTTGGTGTAACAATTCACCTAAAACTTATACAAAGACTATTCAGCTTGAGGAATTTTGACAAAAGGAATACTCAGTCTAAAATGAGTAACAATCCGAAGGACGACATCTTGCCATGTAGACACAACATAGAGATAGCCTGACAAAACTCGCCGACTTGTACAGCTGATGTTTTAAATGCAGTCCCCGGCATTGAGGGATCTGCAGACCTCTCTTGTCCCGCTCGCAAACAACTGTGACACAACTCCGTATCTACAGTTTAAACTGTTAAACAATCCTGCGTGTTGCAAAACAGTCCTGTGGGTGAGTTCACAAACTCTATCCCATCCTCGTCACCAATTGTAGTGTATTTTGGGTACTTGGAACTGACTTAAAAGAACTCTCAGATACAGGAGTAAACTCACAAGCTTCTTTATTGCTGGACGCCACCATGAGTCTCCTCCAGCGCATGCGTCCCCTCGCACAAGACATAACATATGCTAATTACATTATATACATTACAGTAGTAAATCAACCGGTCAGTCAGTATCTCTGGAAAACATGAATAGGTCAGGATTAGATAAGCTATTTTATATTGCCATACATAAAATTGCAACACTCTACCCTGTATCTACCACCTTCCCAATTTCAGATTGAATATCCAATAAGCATAGTTGGCAGGCAAAGCCATTCTAAGCAGCAGAACATAAAATATTTCCCTCCATCTTTAGTGTATTTGCTGGGATCATGTGTTCAGCATAGAGCCCTGCTTAGTGATGAAACCTGTCAGAAAATGACTTGTTGCACACATAACATAGAAACATAGAAAATAGGTGCAGGAGTAGGCCAATTGGCCCTTCGAGCCAGCACCAAGCCAATGGGCAAAGTTAAGGAGTTAGAAAGGGTGCTATTCCTTTGAGATTGTGTAAAGTGAGTGAAAGGGAAATTGTGTTTGGTGGTGGGACCTTTAGCCCATAAGAGCAAAATCTAACTCTCTCTTGAAAGCATCCAGTGAATTGGCCTCCACTGCCTTCTGTGGCAGAGAATTCCACAGATTCACAACTCTCTGGATGAAAAAGATTTTCCTCATCTCAGCATACGTTACCCTACTCATTCCTGGGATAATTCTCATACACCTCCTCTGGACCCTCACAGGAACTACTCCAGTGGTTCACAGCTCACTGGAATAAAGTATTTGAAGTTTAGATTCAGCTTTTGATCCCTCACTCCTGTTGTAAACAATTAGAAACTCGTGAATGATAAGATTTAAATGTGAAATGTGCCTCCAGTGGATGGCATAATATGCCGCGTATGGAACCGAGAATGTAACTGGTCCTTTAGCAGCATTGAAATCACTAATCAATGACATATATGCAGTTAATAAACTTTGCCCATTGCAGATAGATACATAAAAGTAAAACATAGATTTCATATCGAAGAGCTGGAGATTAAAATTGGTTTGGAAAATAAGACATAAATTACATTAATTTTGATCGGCAACGCTAGATAAACATAGATTGTCGGATGCTGTAAATATATTTCTACCAGCTATTAGCTTTTTGTAACATTATCTGTTTGTACTTATCTATTTAACTTCCATTAATCCTGGCATAGCTGCAATTTTTATTAGACTCGCGATCAATTTCTATTTATCACACTTAAAATCAATGACTGGATTTGCAGCAAGAAATTGAGCAAGATAGTGCCTGATTTTTGGATATTGAGTGTCCTTAAGGCTTTTGTGTTATGTTGACTTGTAGAAGGATCCCTATCCAAAACATGTGTGTGCCCATTTCACTCCAGAGAAGCTGCCTATCCCATTGAATTCCTCCAGCAGTTTGTTTTTGCACCCTCGTGTCCTTACTCTTTTGAATGTTATTTGTGCATTCATCTCCCTCCCCACCTTTGGCGCCTTAATTTCCCTTCACTATGAATACTTTTTCGTTTGATTAATGATAATTAAAGTATTCATTATTATGATTAGATTTTTTTGGTATTCAATATTACAAATACATTAAACAGATAACTTTAGTTCTTCAATAAACATACATTCATTAAACGAAAAGACTTCAATCTGAGCAAGATTGCAATTAATTGCCAACAATAATGACATTGCAATTGGCTGCATTATATTTTAGTAGGTTCTCCAAATAAGGATGAACCATCATCACTGTATCATCTTTTGTCAGCAGTTATGCTTCATGGGGCTTTTAAAATAAAATAGGGAAAGGATTTTTGATGTTGTTCCTTTTTCTTAGCATATATTGTAAGTATGTGTTCTCCGTGGATTGTCACCTTGTCGTGGTGGAGAAGCTTGTGTTATCCTGAGATCCTGAGAGTGATACCATGTGGATCTATGCTCCTGGTAGGTCAAGGGGGAGGTCCCTGACAAAGAGCAATCCAAACAAGACCTCAACGCCTCAATGGTGGAACAGTCGGAGGATGATGGCTGACTTTAGTGGAGCGTCACAACAGCTGGGTCAGAATAGCTGCAGCATAAAAGGGTCCCCGGTCATCTTGGACTCCATGCCACTGGATCCTGACTCAGATCTGTCAAGAACCGTGTGGTGGCTGTCTAAGCACCAGTCCCCCAATGTGAATCAAAGTCACGCACAGGCGTCCTCCCAAATGAGAACAGTCATACTCGTTTCATGACAGCCGATGAAATATGAAAGGAAATTCAATTTTAAGATCGTTACGCCTGCAAAGTGTTTTTTCTGCTTTGTGTATCACTGAGCTATTCTGAACCAAAGGTTTCAGATTTGATCCTGATCTTTGGAACGTTTGTTCATCTCAAGTGATGCACTGTTAATAAGTCAAAGCGTACTATGTTAGGAGAGATAAATTAGCTGTAATTTTGGCTTATGATCACTATCACTAAGTCCTGCTCATGTACAAAAAGAAAAATGAATAAAGGCATTGTTATAATTTGTGTTTCTTAATTTTAAGATATCCCATGGCACGACAATTTATAATCAATTAAGTTCATTTGAAGTGGAGTAGCTGTAGTGATGTTGTAAAAATGGCCAACAATTTGAACAGAAATTCCTCAGAACGGTGATCAGAGAATTTAATTCATCAATCCATTGATAATTAATTGTCAGAACATGCAGGAAAAACAGCTCTTTGAAAAGGTACCAGTGTACCATTCACATTGACTAGAGAGGGTAGTGAAATTTTGTTAAAGAATGAACCAGAATTTTATGCTGATAAAGGACTTAAATCCAAAAGATACCATCTCAAAGCAGAGAGTCCCGTCAACTAGGCTACAGCCGAAACTAGCACTCACTGGATATGGATTTTCAGTGGCCTCCCTTAATTCAGGATTTAATGTTTGAACAAATTCAACATCTCGACTCCACGTACTGGAGCCAAGTAGCACAGTTGTCTTTGAGGGGAGCTGGATAACAATGTAAAGAAGAAAGGAACAAGAGACGCTGATGAGGCTGCAAAAGGTAAACTGGATTGAGGCTTGAATGTAGTATAAACACTGACGTGTCATTTTGGTTGACTTGCATGCGTCTCTGCTGCAGACTTGTAACTCAATCTGGCATTATTCCCTGAGGCTGTTCAAATTAAATTCAGCCACATAACAAGAAATTTACCCTTGAGTCTATGAGTACATATGCAATTGCTGATGACTGCCTATTGTACTCTAATTCGGAAATTATTTTTAGCTGATGCCAAATGCATTTCAGAAGTGTAGTACATTGTGCAACAGTCATGTGCACTTGTACTTATGAACATTGATGAGTGGTTCCCTTGACAAGCTGTTTGCAGCACAAAAGTAACATCATGATGGAACATCATGATCTTGAAGTTCGCCTATGGAGAATAATTGTCTGGATATAATCCCAAGTGGGGATTTTATATTCACTTGTTGTCTGTATTCACTTGTTGTCATGTATTTTATATACAAGGTGGAATTGTTGGCATGCTGTACACTCAATTTGTAATCACTGTTTATTATTGTGTATATTAAAATGCTCATATCTGTGAAAAGAAAATTGATAGAAGATTGAATAAAACAGGATTCTCTCTAACATTTGCCAGCTGTCAAAGAAAATAAAAATAAAGCAATGCTTCATAGATCGATAATAGGCAGAAGGAATCCAGAACAATATTAATGAAAATCACATTTAGCGGGATTGCTATTTGCTTAAGCGTGGCCACAAAGGAGTTGGATAATCTTAGATGATTTAATGTGTTGGGAGATCAATATCGCCTTCCCAAATTGTCTGTGCTAATAGTATTACATTAAACACAACAAGATACCAAACAGGAACCAAAATTGTATTCCAATCAAGTTTGTCCAAAATGCAAAAATAATTAAATAGCATTTTGTCTTAGGATCTTATGGTCTACTTCACCTTATTTCTGTTCAATTAAATCTGAACTGTTTTCCAAAAGTTTAAAGATTGATTTTAACAGCGTCTGTCCTGAGATTCACTCTTTACCGTCTCATTAATCTGTGATTTAATTTGCTCTTTCAAATGAATGACAACTCTTCCGGGCCTTAACTTGAACAAGCAGTTGAACCTTTCCTTATTTGGGCCACTCTACCAGGCCCACAAACTTATCTTGCTGATTACAACATACCATCCCCATCTAACCATTCACACAGATAGACATATAGAATCTCCCAAGGATTGTCCTTCAAGCTGGATTCTGTTTCATACGCACCATTCAACCGACTCTTCACAAAGTGTTGTTAGAAGTTCACTCAGGACTTTTCGAGGAACCTCACAAATAAATTTCAGTACATGCCTGCTGTGGCAGGCCAAATAGTTAATCTCAGTCCTGTGCATTTGACCCAGGAAACCCCAAATTGTCCGACCCTCCATTAGCCAGTCAATTTTCATTATACTATCCAAAACCAAGATATTAAGGAATGGTATTAACAGCAAGCAATATGCAATCTTTTCTAACTATCTTGACAGTTATATTCTGTATGATCTAACTGGAGGCGTTGTGCAAGAATCCTGTTGTAATTTGATTTACAAACAATTATTTTTTAGAGATCCAGTGGGTAGGTCACTTCGTCCGTAGGAACACAAATCATAAATCCAAGAGAGGGCTGCCGTCTATTTTCTGACCATTATTTCCTTGGTTTGACGAAGTCAAACATTTATAATACATGATATTGGGGTGCAGGGCTCCCCAATGCTGTATGGGATGTTTACCGCTATCTCCCACATGCTTTGATTCATTATCATCTCAACTCATTATAAAAGGTTTAGACAAAAGAATGACAGAGTTGGGAAATACAGAACAGGAGAATATTCCAGGGTGATCAGCCTGGGCACATCCTTTACTCCCAGAGAAAGAGAGATCAAGCTGAGCCAAACAGTCCAAGAATTGAACAAGTTGGCCTGACCTTATTCTGTGACCTATGGCCAACATTGATATTAATCACAAACATGGCCCAACTTCACTACGTCCTATCTTAACATGTTTCAACACTGGAACAGCTTCAACATTCTAGCCTTAGGTAGTTAGAGTCATAGTCATAGTCACATGGTGATACAGTGTGGAAACAGGCCCTATGGGCCAACTTGTTCACACCCGCCAACATGTCCCAGCTACACTAGTCCCACCTGCCTGTGTTTGATCCATATCCCTCCAGACCCGTCTTATACATGTACCTGTCTAACTGCTTCTTAAACGTTGGGATAATCCAAGCCTCAGTTCCTCTGGCATCTTGTTTCATACACCTACCACCTTTTGTTTGAAAAGGTTACCCCTCCGATTACTATTAAATATCTTCCTCTTCACCTTTAACCTATGTCCTCTGGTCCTCGATTCACCTACTCTGAGCAAGAGACTGTGCATCTACTCAATCTATTCCTCTCATGATTTTATATACATCTATAAGATCACCCCTCATCCTCCTGCGCTCCAGGGAATTCCAGCCTACTCAAACTCTCCCAAGAGTTCAGACCATCTAGTTCTGGCAACATCCATATAAATCTTCTCTGTACCCTTTCCAGCTTGACTCCATCTTTCCTATAACATGGTGCCCAGAACTGAACATAAGGTTTCTGGAGAGCTCGTATGGGTGTTGTTGGCTGCAGGGACTACTGGTCTCCAGAGGGCTAGTATGGACATTGTGGGCCAAATGGATTCTTGGGGTGGCAGCTCAGTCCCTCAAGCCTAATGTGCTGGCAGCTCACTCACGGCTGGTGGGCTGGCAGTTGACTCACGGCTATTCCTTGAAATTCCATTTCAAGCAGGGTGCAAGGCCACCAAATTCAAATGCAGTTTCTTACCTCTTCGAGCAGGATGCAAGGCCACCAAATTCAAGTGCAGTTTCATACCATTGAAGGAGGGTGCAAGGCCACCAAATTCAAATGCAGTTTCATACCATTTCATGCAGGGTGCAACGACACCACATTCAAATGCAGTTTCATACCATTTCATGCAGGGTGCAAGGCCACCACATTCAAATGCAGTTTCATACTATTTCAAGCAAGGTGAAACTACCATAAAACCCCACATAACACCCCACTCACAGTTCAGTAGACATTCAGTGTGTTCAGTTGATTCACAGCTCAGACAGAGTTGTGACCTCTCCCTCCCCCATCAAACAGAGACTGAGCCACACCCATGCTTCCAGGTTTTATAATCCCTCCCCCTTCCACCGGAAAAGGTGTGGCCTTCATGGCGTGATTGACAGGAGAGAGGTTCTCAACATTTTTTAAACACTATTAACACTTTTATTTTTCATTGATGGGAATAATCCTCTGCACCTGATCAGCGGAGGGGGACTGAGTAAGATGGGCAAAAATCACAGCCATAAGTGGCAGCGTTTTACCTAAAATCAATATAGTGTAAACTGGAAGTTGTCAAGTCAAACAACCATTTGCAGTGCATTTTCACTTCAACCCAAACAACCATTTGCAGCGCATTTTTACTTAAACCCAAAAAACAGCCATTAGCTGTGCATTTTTATTTCAACCCAAAGAGGCATTAGCAGTGCATTTTTATTTCAACCCAAAGAGCCATTAGCAGTGCATTTTTACTTCAACCCAAACAGCCATGAGCAGTGCATTTTTACAAGATCAGACTTTTAGTAATATAGATAGATGCATATTGATGTTGTAGTGTTTAATAGCCTGATGGCTGTAGAAAAGAAGTTGTTCCTGAAACTGGACATTACAGTTTTCAGGCTCCTTTACCTTCTTCCCAATGGCAGTGCTGAAATGAGTGTATGGCCAGGATGGTGTGGACCTCTGATGAAGCTGGCTGCCCTTTTGAGGTAGCGACTCCGATAAATCCCTTCGATGGTTGGGAGGTCAGAGCCGGTGATGGACTGGGCAGTGTTCGCAACTTTGTGCAGTATTTTTCGCTCTTGGGCACTCAAGTTGCCGAACCAGACCACGATGCAACCAGTCAATATGCTCTCTACTGTACACCTGTAGAAGGTCAAGAGAATTCCCTCTGACATAACAAATCTCCGTAAATTTATCTGGGAACAGAGGCGTTTATAAATGCACCAGTGTGCTGGGTCCAGGAAAGTTCTTTGGAAATATGCACTCCCAGGAATTTGATGTTTTCGACTATCTCCACCATCAGTTGATATCAACAGGATTGTGGGTCCTCATCTTTCCTCTTCCAAAGTCCACAATCAGTTCATTGGTTTGACTGATATTGAGAGCCAGGTTGTTGTGCTGGCACCATTTGGTCAATTGGTCGATCTCACTTCTTTACTGTGACTCAACACCAACTGTAGTTCATCCAACAAAGGTGGTGTCATCGCCGAACCTGAAGATGGATTTTGCACTGTGTCCGGCTACACAGTCAAGAGTATAGAGCGAGTTGAGCAGGGGGCTGAGTACGCAGCCTTGAGGTGCTCCCATACTGATTGTTAATGAGAAAGAAGTGTTTCTGTGGATGAGGAAGGGGAAGTTGGCTGTGGTCTGTGGATGAGGATGTTTAGGATCCAATTGCAGAGGCATGCGCAGAGACCCAATTAGATAGAATGCACATGACCAATTAGATAGAATGGCTGTGGACATAATGTTAGTTGATGTGGTACCATTCACTGAACCTGCTTTAAATGTAATAAAATATGCAATTTCAAATGAATGTTTGAGCAGAAATGGTAAACACATAATAGAGCAATGGCTTCCTGTTTTCATGAACATCAAATATTTGGTTCCATTGAATTCAATAGTACTGTATAAATAAATGTAGAACATGCTGCTGTCATCACTTTATGTGCATTGAGCCATCATAATCATGGTTGGATCTTGCTTCTGGAGAGCGGTTTGCAACAGTGAGCACTGCATGTCTGGAATTAAATTTGATGTATTTTATTTTTAGCTAGCTGAAGCAGTCCTGTTGCATCTTCATGAGAGAATATGCAAGCTGGTACTCAACAAAAAAAGCAACACATCTTAACATTTACACTTCTGCTGTAAAACATAGTCACTAATTGAAGCATAATAAAAATCAATAGTATATGTGAAAATAATGTGACAGGGCAATCATGCCTTGGTAGACACGTCTATTGGCTGATATGTCTCCAATGGAGCTATTCCTGGACATTCATCACTTCAGCAAGTTTCTATCCTAGACAAACTACGGACAATTTACAAATTTAACCAAAGCCAATTAACCTACAAAAATGTACGTCTTTGGAGTGTGGGAGGAAACTGGAGCACCCGGAGAAAACCCATGCAGTCACAGGGAGAACGTACAAACTCCTACAGACAACAACTGTAGTCAGAAATGAACCTGGTCTCTAACGCTGTAAGGCAACAGCTATACCGCTATGCCACCAATGAATGGTCAAATTAAACCAAATTGGAGAAAGAGGAAAAAAGACTAGTGGAGCCTTTCTTTTGATTTAAATTAATTTAAAGCAGTATATGTGTGCGAGTGTGTGAAATGGTACAGGGTGACCCAGTGACACAGCTAACCGACTCATAGTTCCATTGGCATGACTTAATTCCTGCACACAACAAAAGCTTTTCACTGTACCTTGGTACACATGACAATAAACTAAACTACACTGACTTCCAGTGTGTCTCATGGAGTTTACACTTTCTCTGTTCTTATTGTGACAAAGTGGGTTTCCTTCAGGAGCTTTGGTTTCCCCCTAGATAGATAGGTTCTTTATTGTCATTATAACATGTAAACATCTACAACAAAATTAAAACCATTCAGTGCACCATTCACACATTATCTAAAAGCTAACGATACGTAAAAGAGAATATTTGAAATAAACAACTAAAATAAATAACATGAAAAAAACAAGCATAAACACACAACCATACATTCTTCTGTCGATTGCACAATCCCTTTGGTATGTAGCGCACCTGCGCTCATTTGGTGGCTATATTAAGTGTAGTTATTGCTGTGGGATAAAAACTGTTTTTGAGTCTGTTTGTCCTTGTCCTCATTGATCTGTACCGTCTGCCTGACGGCAACAGTTCAAACAGGGAGTGTCCGGGGTGGGAAATGTCCTTTATAATGTTCTGGCATTTCTTGAGACAGTGGGAACTGTGTAGGTCCTCCAAGGTGAGGAGAGGGCAGCCGACAATCTTCTGTGCGTTGTCAATAGCCCTCTGGAGCGCTTTTCTCTTAGCTGCTGTGCAGCTGGTGTACCACACGCATACACAGTATATTAGGATGCTCTCTATGGAGCACCGATAAAAGGACAGCTGCAGTCTCTGAGTGATGTTGTTCTTCCTGAGCACCCTCAGGAAGTGCAGTCTCTGCTGGACCTTTTTCAGCAGCGCAGAGGTGTTCACACTCCATGTCTGGTCCTCCTCAATGTGGATTCCCAGGAAGCAGAAATCCGCCACCGTCTCCACACAGTCCCCTCTAATGATTAATGGTGTAATGTCCGTTTTCTTCTTCCTGTAGTCTATTATGAGCTCCTTGGTCTTTGAGGTGTTGAGGAGCAGGGTATTCTCTCCACACCACACTGTCAGCTGCTCCACCTCATCCCTGTAGGCGTACTCATCCCCCCCAGAGATGAGCCCCACCACCGTGGTGTCATCCGCGAATTTGACAATGGTGTTACTGTGGTGGGTGGGGATGCAGTCATATGTGTAGATGGTGTAAAGCAGGGGGCTCAGCACGTGGAGAGCCGGTACTGAGGCTGAGGGCCGTGGATGTGTGATGGCCCACTCTGACTCTCTGGCTGCGACCCGACAGGAAGCTATTTATCCACATGCAGGTGGAGTGTGGAAGTCCCAGGTCCCCCAGTTTGTCCACCAGTTTGTGGGGAAGGATGGTGTTAAAAGCAGAGCTGTAGTCCACAAAGAGCATCCGCACGTAGCTCCCCCGCTGCTCCAGGTGGGACAGTGCAGCATGGAGGGCTGTGGCTACAGCGTCCTCTGTGGATCTGTTCGCTCTATACGCAAACTGGTGGGGGTCAAAGCTTCGGGGCAGGAGTGATGTGATGTGACCCCGGACCAGTTTTTCAAAGCATTTCATCACCACTGGTGTGAGTACGACTGGCCGGTAGTCGTTGAGGCTGGAGATGTGGTTTTTTTTGGGCAAGGGGACTATGGTGGAGGACTTCAGACAGGGTGGGACAGTGGACTGGGCCAGAGACTGGTTGAAAATCCTCGTAAAGGCTCCAGCCAGCTGGTCTGCGCAGTCCTTCAACACGCGTCCAGAGACGCCGTCGGGTCCAGCAGCCTTCCTCGGATTGATGGCCCGCAGCGTGCGCCTCACCTCATGCTCCTCTATTTTGAGGGTTAAGCTGCTGTGGACCATGTGGTGTGATGTGGCTGTCTCTGGTGGATCCACTTCAAAGCGAGCAAAGAAGAGGTTCAGCTCCTCTGCCAACGAGGCGCCACCTTCAGCAGCTCCAAGGTTGGTCTTGTAGTTGGTGAGATACTGGATCCCCTGCCACACCTGCCTGCTGTTGTTGCTGTCCAGGTGGTCCTCTATCCTCCTCCTGTAGTCTGATTTGGCCTCTCTGATGCCTCTCTTCAGGTTAGCTCGGGCCGTGCTGTATAAAGCCCTATCGCCAGACCTAAAAGCGGTGTTCCTCTCTTTTAACAGCCGCTGGACCTCCCGGGTCATCCAGGGCTTCTGGTTGGGGTAGACCCGGATGCGTTTGTCCACTGTGACAGTGTCTATATCACAAAATTGCAGGAAATAATAGATTAGTTGGGTGCTGTAAATTATCCCTAGTGTCGGTGAGTAATATGTTGAAAAGGAGTTGACAAGAAGTGAGGAGGAATAAAATGGGTTTGGGCAGCACAGGTATAAAAATAGGTGGTTGATATTCAGTACAGACCTGATGGGCTGAAGGGTGTGTTTCTGTGCTGTTTCTCTTTACATGTGTCTGTATGTCTGTGTGTGAGTGTACGTATGTGTAAGTCATCTTTAAAAATATATGATTTTAACAATATGTTTTAATTTTTTATTGATTTTTGAGTGACTGAATGTTGTTGAATTTCAAAGAATTTTCAAAAGTTCAACAAGAGTGTCAGGTTTTGCATCTGAGGAGTTTGGATCAGTACCTTATTTATTATCTGTTAGATAGTTTGCACAGGTGCATATTGCAAGCTGCCCTGTGCTGGGCTGGATCTTGCCAATGTGACAGAACACAGGCTCCTAACAGAAGGCTGTGCCCTGATTCAACACAGTAAGGGGAAAGGCAGCCAAAAGTCTGAGAATGACAGAAGCCATGCATCAATAATTTATTTGCCTTAATAAACCCACTGTACTTGCACCAGGTTTAATCTGGTACAGGCACATTAGACGCGAGCCTCATCCTGAGACCAGGGGAATCTGTCAAAGTGGTGAGCTCCATTAATGAGTAATTGGAGTGGTTGAGTAAATGGCAAGTTTAGAAACGAGGAGAAATGAGGAAAAATAAATCAAAAGCTAACACAGAAGTGACAGGAAATATGAACACCAGCACAAGATTATTTTGCTGAAAGTCACGAATTTTGTACTTGTAAAGTTCTTTGTAATTGTCTTCCATTTGACGAACATTGACAATCAAAAACAGATAAACAAGGCTTCACTAAAAGGCATGAAGCATTGCACTGAAATTCAAAGGTCCAACCTGTCCTGAAGACAACTTTTGAGATGCAAATGTTCCTGTTCCTAGGTGCAGCTGAAAAATATCTTTCCTCTTCTTGTACTACAATGAAATGGTTGTACTAAACAATGGAATAGACCTCAGCAGATCAAAAGACTTCACTAAAGCACAGCTCAGCTCACAGCAAAAATGTCATTGAAGGTAAATAACAATGTACTTTATCCCCTTTTGATAACAGGATGCTTATTTCACTCTATTACAATAATTTTCAACCAAATGGGCTTGTCCCACTTAGGCGATTTTTAAGGTGATTGCCGGCGACTGTCAAGTTGCCGGCAGTCGCCTGAAAAACTGGCAACTGGAACGGCGACTGTCAGAGTGGAACACACACTCAAACATCACTTCCTTCACCTGCCCGTTATGCAGGCAGGGGACAGGGCAAGCAGGGGGAGCGCTGTCTGAGTGAAATTCATACAGACACACACCGCGATGAACAGGAAGGTTGGCGCTGTAATGAATATGGTGAAAGCACAGTGTACGGTAAGTCCTTTAAAAGGGAGGGGAAGAGGGGGGGTGAGAAGTGAGAGAAGGGGGTAGAAGGGGGGGAGAATAGTGGAGAAAACATTTAAGAAACCCGAGATACACGGCTGTGAAGCTCAGAAGACATTTAACATTACCGGTCGGTTTTCCTTGATTCTGAAAACTACTGCTTACGTTTTTTTTCCCCAATGAGCCAATGAAATTCACCGGTCAGCACTGGCTACAACCTACGAGAACCTTCGTGAACTTTTGACCTCCTGGCAACCCACCAGGACATCCTGGTGACCCACCTACAGCACGAGCTTTCTGGCTGCTCTCCATGGCAGCATCATTCTAGTCGCCGCTAATTTTTCAACATGTTGAAAAATTCACGGCAACCATAATGAGGCCGCAACTAGATCCCAGAGTGTGGCAACACCTGACAACCATGAAGGCGACTCCCCAGCAACCACCCACAAACATGTGGCGGCCACGTGGCGAATGCATAGTCTCCTGCAGTCGCCTAAAAAGTTGCCTGTGGGACATGCCCATTAGGCAGTGAGCTAAAGAAGGGTATAAGTTCTCTCTCAGAAAACAATAGACTGCTGAGGAAAAGGAGTGAACAAGTAACAGCGAAAATTTAAAGATCAAGTCCAATGGGGAAGCCTGGACATGAAATTATGCTTACTTCCCAAAGAGATGAAAGGAGGCAAATGTGACAGACTGTGAAAGTAAATAGTAAGATTAAACGAGAACTTACCAGTTTGAAGTTTGATCTTTATTTTATGAGGAGTTACGATGAGGGATTACGTGAAGACCCCGTCCAGCACGCATGCGCGACATTCTTCAAAGCAGCGGTGTGAAGTCACAGACAACAGTAGATGAAATAAACATAGTAAGATAAGAAGAACTAGGATACCAGTTGACCTTTATGATAGAGGGCAGGAGCGGAGGGCACGTAATCCCTCATCGTAACTCCTCATAAAATAAAGATCAAACTTCAAACTGGTAAGTTCTCGTTTAATCTTACTATTTTACTTCGGAGTCACGTGAGTGACTACGTGAAGATTTTAAAGATCTGTGATTTCATGCCATGGAACGAGTCCATGCTTCACTCACTGCCTTAGTTGACCAGGGGAGGAAGTATGTTATCATATTCAGACATGAATAATGACAATAGTAACCTCCCTTAACCGGGAGGAACTATGAACAGAACTTAACATAGAGTTTGTAAATACCCCCCCATCTGGCAATGAGTTAGTACTAAATGTGTGGAAAATTGCTAGATTGACCATCCTGCAACCGCTAGGATGTGGTCCCGCTAACTTCCATAACCCTGCTGCTGAGGTTGTTACAGCCTTGGTGGAGTGATTTGAAATGTCAGTATTTACTCCTGTATAATCCAGACCCATAACCACCTGAAGATGGTCTGAAGTGATACCTTCTTTTGAGGGTAGATGTAACTAACAATATTGCTAGTTCAGAGTCTCTAGGCTCTAGTGATCTAACATTCTGGTGTAGATGTGTGACCATACACAATCGAAGGTTCAAGGGATATGTGAACATCTAGTTTGAGATCTGGTGCCCCTGGTCTATACTGCTTGACTAAATCATAACATAAGTGTTATTTAGTCTGCAGATATAATCATCCTATCCAGTCAACGTTTATGTAATGACTGGACCCGTAGTGCTGCATGCAGGGCTATGAGCATAACCACTTATAAGTGAGTTAGTCCAAGGACAGGGATGTAGCTGGAGCCCTTCAGCAAAGCGACGTAGCACAACGTTAACACTCCATATCTCTGCGTCCCTAGGCCTGGGAGTTTTTCGAGTTGCAGATTATCTTCATAATCTAGAGCTCAGAGGGTGACCCTCCCCCCCAGAGTGGATTCTACTCCTTTCAGCCAGTATGATGAAGCACTTAGGTATGGTAGATGGCACTTAAGACATCATGATTTGTCAAGCCCTCATATGAGCCTGAACTACAAGACATCAGTCATCCGTGCCGAATATGTAATATAATTGTTAAACTAATACCTCCCATCTCCTTATGAGGAAATATTGATATTTTTTGGTGCTATCCCTGCATCTGCAGCGAGTACGTTCATGGTTGGTTTAACAACCCCAGATGCAGGAACTGTCTTCTCAGTCTCTGTAATACAAAGAATTGATTATATCATGCTGAGGACGGTTTCCCGCGTCACGGCTAGACCAATGCTTGTGTCTAGAATAACCATATATGGTTCTATCATTCCCCATATCAGTGGGAACCATGGCTGGCTAAGCCCGGCAGGCACTATAAAAATGCCTGAGGCGGGAACTTGCTGAATATTGCAAACCCGTCTGTTGAGGCAGAAATGGAGGAAAACATAAAAGAACATTCCTCCTTAGTGTAGCTAGAATGTAACGAACGCTACCGATATGCCACATATTTTCCACTGGTGATTGAGCCTGGATGCAAGTTTCTTGGTCTTTAATGTTCACAATGTATTTTAATACTTTGTGCTCCAACACCCATATTGTGTACCGTAATTAGTTTTGGGTAAACTATTACCGGATATTTTGACTTGTTTGCACCAATGTAAACAGACATTTGCCACCACCGAAGTGTATCAACTTGGACTAGGGCATGCAGATTAGGCATATTTGCATAAACCTTTAATCCCCAGAATGCACCTAGTGTCTATAGGTAGTTGATACCATGTAACTGAGGAATTGGTAACTCTACCATCCACATCTGTAACTAGATGGCATGAGCAAATTCTCATCCTGAACAATAGCATCAGTATGTAATTTAATTAAAGATTTACTGATTTAGTGGAATAGCATAGAGCTGGTAATAATGACCACATGGTACTTGAGTGCTTACTTCTTTTGCATGCTGTATAGTTCTGATTGTGCAAAGGCCTAAATAGCACAGCTGTAAGCCAATTATACTTGATGAACAGGAGGTTGCTTGATCAGTATTGTTATGGGCTTCAATTAATTCCAATCCCTTACCTCAGGGCGGAGTCCCAGACGATTAAATAGAGTTAAAGGTGATCCCAATCATCAATAAGTTCAGTTGGTATCAACTTAAATATATCTGGACAGATGAGAACCAATTTCTCAAATGGGTTTTGTGGCTGATACAGCTAATTTAGCAAAATACAGCGTTTAATCTCATCCAGATAGTTCTTAACAATATCTTTAAAAACTCTGAGCAGCCGAAGCATTCATTTTGTAAATAACCTGGGAACTGAAGTTAGCCTATTTGGCAATGTTTTAACTGTATCATTGCCCCATCCAGTTAAATTTCAGATATTTCCGGTGCCCTGTGAATTAAGCTGACCCCATGGGAATTAATAGTCACGAAGTTCAATGTCTATACTGCACATGCGAGTTGTGCTTGTTGATAATAAACAGACCTCATTTGTCATTTGTCTGCCTAAAGAGGCAACTCCAGCCATATTCCTAGACTGTCTCGCTTGTACTGTGCAGTATAAACTATCTCATCCAACCTTCTTGTAAATGGTCCACAACCCCACATTTCGGAAAGAACCAGACCCACCTACCGTCATGGCTATGGTGGCTTTATGGTAAGCCCAAAAGGCCCCCAATGTGGGTTCGATTTCCATCCTTGATTGGGTCGTAGGGCTGCTGGTGTATGTGGACCCATGTCTTTCCAGGTGCATGGTAACTCCCAGCCGGCACCTGTTCCTCAGACATGCTTCCGAGTTCAGAGTCAGTTGCCAACTGACTCCTCGCACTCACCTTCGCAGAAGGGAGTTTTGTAGGCAGCCCTGAAAAAGGTGCTGCCACAGGCTCTCGAGGAGACCTGCGCTGATATGGCCCTCCCTGGCCAATTAGGATGGGTAAAACGTCCGAGGACGAACCCATATCGGAGGGGCCCTCCTGGCCTGACTTCAGTCTAGGCCTTTCAGTCTCCTGCTCTTACCCTCCTCGAGATTTCCCCGCGATTCTGTGGTCGGCTTCGCAGCCGGGATTACCTCCCCCCCCCGGCGGTCCCTTTAGAAGGGAGCCGGGTGGCGCTGGGGTTCCGACCTCGGACCTCCAGCAGCTCTGAATGCTTCCTGCAGTAAAAAAGAGACCTGAAAAAGTTAAAAACTTACCAGCGCTCCAACAACCTATCATTTGCGCAATGCGAGGACGAAATGCCGCGCATTCATGCTGGACGGGATCTTCAAGTAGTCACTCACGTGACTCCGAAGTAAAATTGTTTTCATTTATCTTAATGGTTTTTACAATGTAATTTTTCAAATGTTGAAGCCAACAGTTGACCCCAAAATTATTAATATTTTACAGACTGCCTTATGTATATTCAATTAGATAGACACAAAATGCTACCGTAACTCAGCTGGACAGGCAGCTTCTCTGGAGAGAAGCAATGGATGACGTTTTGGGTCAAGACCCGTCTTCAGATTCAGTCTGAAGAAGAGTCTCGAGTCGAAATGTCACCCATTCCTTCTATCCACAGATGCTGCCAGTCCCACTGAGTTACTCCATCATTTTGTGTCTATCTTTGGTATTAAACAGCATCTGCAGTTCCTTCCTATACATTCAACGATATTTCATTTAAAAAATAATTAAAATAGCAAATTCCAAGAATTATTTATGAATTGATTAAAAGAACACCTTAAATTTTCACATGATGGCAGATGAATGCTGGTGAAATTGGGCGAGAAAAATGTACATAATTTAACTCCTCACCATCTTGGGAGACAGGAGATAATATTCCCGTTGTTTGTTTCATTAATGTGGAATATTCATAGGTTCAATTAACATATCCCCAATGCAAACAAGATAGAGCTTACAGAGAGTAAAATAGCAGTTGCCAGTCCTGAATCTACTGCTTTTGATTTAAATATCCAGCTGGTATACCAGAATAGAATTGGAAAAAAAGATGTGCACAGGATTGTTTGACTTAAGGTGAGGCTGATAGGGAATATTATTAAACATTTATTGAACTGAGGAATTATCTTCTTCGAAAGCATGTTTAGTTTGCAGGTAAAATGTGACATGTTGTGGCTTAGGATTGTGGTCCAGGCTCAGTCAAGCACAGCTGCTACTCACTTGCCATAGCAGCAGAGAAGTGTATCAAGCCTTGAAGGCCTGTTAATATAGTAGTTACAGTATTAATACTGCATTCCAGCTCCAGTGGCTCAGGTTAGATCCTGACCAAAGGTGCTGCCTGATGGACTTAGCCATTCTCTTTGTGTGTATGGGTTTGTGCCAAGTTTATTCACACTTCCCAGACTCTGGTGCCATTTGTAAATTACCCCTTAAATGTCAAAAAGAATAAACGGAAGGTCATCAAGTGCATGTGAGAAATTAAGTTGCAGGGTTGCAGGAAAATGGAAACGATGTGATTGCTCTGCTGGGAGCTGTCATGGGCTCAGAAAGAATCTGTTAAAAGTAAACAATGCACATTCCCAAAAGTCCCGGGAGGAGGGAGGATGTAGCGCAGTTAGGGTGGAGACCAGAAGATCCAACCAGGACCAAAATCAGATGATCCTGTCAAGGGATGACTCAAGTGGTCTTGTCGAGAAGTAATACTATGGATAAAGTTGCAACATCACAAAAGAATTACTAGTCACACATACTTGCTACTTGTCTACACTGCACTCGTGTCTTCACAAAAAAAACTTCACAAAATATTTCCAGTTGAGCTACACTGTTTTTTTTTCTCTCTCTCAAACACACACACACTCATTCTGTTACAATCCCCAGTCTCTCCTTTCATCCCTACCCCACCTTGATCCTTCTTGTCACTCCACCCTTCTCAGATAAGGCCTTTGAGAATGATGCAATTACTCAATGACCCTCACATGTTCAAATGAGGCATAAATAGCAAGGAATAAGAGGAAAGTGAAATGTTTAGTGAAGAGGTGTAAAGGGACTTGGGAGTGCTGATGCAGGATTCCCAAAAAGTTAATCTGCAAATCGAATCAGTAGTAAAAAAAGCAAACACAATGCTAGCATTTATTTTGAGAGGGCTTATATACAAAAACAGGGATGTAATGCTGAGGCTCTATAAGGCACTGTCCAGACCGCATTTGGAATATTGTGCGTAATTTTAGGCACCATATCTGAGAAAGGACATGCTGGCTCTGGAGCGGGTCCAGAGGTGGTTTACAAGAATGATCCCAGGAATGAGTAGGTTATCATATGATGAGCGTTTGACGGCACTGGGCCTATATTCGCTGGAGTTTAGTAAAATGAGGGGGGACCCTGTTGTAATGTACAGAATAGTGAAAGGCTTGGATAGTGTGGAATTGGAGAGGATGTTTCCACTAGTGGGAGAGTCTAGGAATAGAGGTCATAACCTCAGAATTAAAGGACGTTATTTTAGGAAGGTGATGAAGAGGAATTTCTTTAGTCAGAGGATGGTGAATCTATGGAATTCTTTGCCACAGAAGGCAGTGGAGGTAAAATCAGTGGATATTTTAAGGCAGAGACAGATAGATTCTTGATTTGTACGGGTGTCAGAGGTTATGGGTAGAAGGCAGGAGAATGGGGTTAGGAGGGAGAGATAAACCAGCCATGATTGAATGGCAGAGTAGATTTGATGAGCCGAATGGTCTAATTCAACTCCAATCACATGATCTTATGATCTTAAGATCTTATGAA
This sequence comes from Amblyraja radiata, assembly GCF_010909765.2. Lineage (NCBI taxonomy): Eukaryota > Metazoa > Chordata > Chondrichthyes > Rajiformes > Rajidae > Amblyraja > Amblyraja radiata. The sequence goes on from NC_045957.1 coordinate 78,357,700, forward strand.
CAGCACTCATCAAGCTGGGGGAGATGATCCTCTTGCTTATGGGTAGAGGGGAGAGGCCAGACTGTGCAAATATCTTCTGAGCAGAAACCAGATGGGATCTGCCAGGTGTGTTCATGAACAATGTTGCTTGTAATTAGTATGATTCCTTTGTGTTGATCAATGGATGTATGCATGCTGCGGGTCGGGTGGAGCGGAGGTTTGGGACAATGTTCATGCGTTCACAGTGATATGATGGACGCAGGGGTCTGGACCAAACGCTGACGTCCCACCCCGCGGCAACGTCATGTCCGTTATAATAGAAAAACAAAACACTGAGTGCTGGGGTAACTCAGCAAGTAAGGCAGCATCCCTGGAGAACACGAACAGGTAACGCTTCAGGTCAGGACCCTTCTTCAGATTCAGAAGAAGAATCCCAACCCAAAACATAACCTACCCATGTTCTCCAGGGACTCTACCTGAGCCGCTGAATTACTCCAGCACTTTGTGTCTTTTTTTTGTAAACCAGCATTTGCAGTTCCTTGTTACTACAGTTAAAATAGAATTTTAATTTTGATGCAAATAAGATTATGTGGGGGTGAATCTCAAGAATGAGCATGAATAGAGGTCAACAAAAAAAGACCATTTGCTTGATTTTATTTTGATATTTAATCAATTTCATTAAGTTATCCCGTGGTGAGAGTTTCCATTGTGGACTAATAATATATTGGAATTTCCACTCCATCAGACCATTGTCACAAACAACAGTCTCCACAACAGCTCTTAAGAATCCTTAACTAATTGCAACATGGGAATCTCTAATATTATAAATTAAACCAGTTAAGCTTCATTTACTTATGTAATTTAGCATAAATTGAGACAATCATTTCATCGACGGATTGGTTACTGTAATGCGAGGAGCATATGATGAAATGTTGTATGGGAAGTACAGCATACACCGCCACCATAGATGAAGCTCACAACAGGGTCTCATCCATACCCCGTAACACTGCTCTCTCTCCCCATCCCCGCACTCGCAACAAGGGCAGAGTCCCTCTGGTCCTCACCTTTCACCCCACCAGCCAGCAAATACAACACATAATCCTCCGCCATTTCCGCCACCTCCAACGTGACCCCACCACTGGCCACATCTTCCTATCTCCCCCCATGTCTGCCTTCCGCAAAGACCGCTCCCTCCGCAACACCCTCGTCAATTCTTCCCTTCCCTCCCGCACCACCCCCTCCCCGGGCACTTTCCGTTGCAACCGCAAGAAATGCAACACCTGTCCCTTCACCTCCCCCCTCGACTCCATTCAAGGACCCAAGCAGTCGTTCCAGGTGCGACAAAGGTTCACCTGTATCTCCTCCAACCTCATCTACTGCATCCGCTGCTCTAGATGTCAGCTGATTTACATCGGGGAGACTAAGGGAAGGTTGGGCGATCGTTTCGCCGAACACCTCCGCTCAGTCCGCAATAACCAACCTGACCTCCCGGTGGCTCAGCACTTCAACTCCCCCTCCCATTCCCAATCCGACCTCTCTGTCCTGGGTCTCCTCCATTGCCAGAGTGAGCAACAGCGGAAATTGGAGGAACAGCACCTCATATTCCGACTGGGGACGTTGCGTCCGGATGGCATTAACATTGAATTCTCCCAATTTTGCTAGTCCTTGCTGTCTCCTCCCCTTCCTCAACCCTCTAGCTGTCTCCTCCCACCCTCCCATCCGCCCGCCCTCGGGCTCCTCCTCCTCCCCTTTTCCTTCCTTCTCCCCCCCACCCCCCATCAGTCTGAAGAAGGATTTCGGCCCGAAACGTCGCCTATTTCCTTCTCTCCATAGATGCTGCTGCACCCGCTGAGTTTCTCCAGCAATTTTATGTACCTTCGATCTTCCAGCATCTGCAGTTCCTTCTTGAACACAGCATACACAGCTGGGATTTGTTGTGGAGATCAGTGAGATGTGAACCATGTATTTGCATGTAACACCAACTAATTATTCTCAAAGGTACACAAAATTGCTGGGGAAACTCAGGGGAGGAGACAGCAAGGGCTAGCAAAATTGGGAGAATTCAATGTTAATGCCATACGGACGCAAGGTCCCCAGACGGAATATGAGGTGCTGTTCCTCCAATTTCCGCTGTTGCTCACTCTGGCAATGGAGGAGACCCAGGACAGAGAGGTCGGATTGGGAATGGGAGGGGGAGTTGAAGTGCTGAGCCACCGGGAGTTCAGGTAGGTTATTGCGGACTGAGCGGAGGTGTTCGGCGGGACCGCCGAATTATTCTCAACATTAGTTTATTAAGAAGGAGTACATTTAGCCATTCATTTAGCAAGAATTACCTGTTAAGCTCTGTAAATAATTGTACTTGAAATGTTAAAGTTTGCCATGTTTGACTTTCACACGGTAATGTCCTTCCAGGGTGACTATACTGTCCTCCCCTCTGGTACAGCTCACTTCCACAAGCACAGCACAGTCAAAGAGCATAGTTTCTGATCTGTATGGCAGCACTTTGCATTAAACCACTACGCTCTCTAGCACACATTATTTTGATAAATGAAATCCATTCTTAAGTAACTCAAGTGATACTTGAAATTACATGGAAATGCGGCATAGAAACAGGTCATTTGGCCCAATCAGTCCACGCAAACATTTATGCTCCATTATAGTCTCTCTTTGCCATTTCTCATCTATCTCCATCAGAATCAGCATAAACCTCTACTTCATTTTCCTTCATTTGCCTAACTCTGCTTTTTCTTCAATGTGTCTTATCCACCAGCTTCAATCGGTTCCTACGGCAATTAATTCATCATTCACATTTCCCACTAATATTTGGATGACGACCTATATTTTGAATGATTGGATTTTATAATCACTGTTGTGGATTAATGGCATCTAACTTTCCTCTTTCTATTCCCCAACTCTACCTGCATCCCACACTCTCCAAAGAGAAATACTCACTTTCTATTCTGCAGAATCTATCTACAAGACAATTTTTTCAAGAGAGAAACGCAAACAGCCCATTCATTCTATCCCATGAGAATTAACCTTGCAGTTCTCATACCATCCGGTGCCTTGTTATACGATATAGAAAGCAAAACGATTCGCAATTACAGGGACAAAAACAGTGCCGACCCAGCTTGGCAGAACAACCTAAGTTCCATCAATTGATTTGCAAAGTACATCTGAAGCTATATCCCGAGCATGTTAGTTTCTGACTCAAGATGAAATGTTAAATGCCGAGTTAGTGTCAAAGAAGAAATGAAATGTGAATATGAAATTAAGGAAGGTAATGGTTTATTTAAGTAAAATAACCATTTCAGGTCCACATGTATCATGTGGAGCTGATTAAACTGCATGACCACATCAAGTTTAGAATTAAAAACATGTCAAACATATTTGATATCATGACACAATATGACCATGCTAATATAATTCACTATCCTCAGGGAAACTAGACATTTTTTCTTCATTATAACAACTCTTTCATTCTGCTCAGACAAAATAGAAATAAGACATATCACTTACTGAATTAGATTTTTTGCTTTAAAGGGTGGAATGTACGCATAACTGATAATTATAATGGGCACAATTGAATTATTTCATATGGCCCATTTAGCTGCTCGTAAATTACTTTGTACAGATTGTGTGCTGATGCCAAAAGCACTGACTCTTTTGCTGTTAATAGTTTCATGCACTCATCATATTGTATAATGATGCAGTACAGCAGGAGGCCATTCAGTCCATCATGCCTAGGATTCCTCTTTGAAAGAACATTTTAATCAGTGCCACTTCATTGCTCATTTCAGGAAATATGTAAACATTTCTATCCTATCCTAATCAATCAATTTCCATCACTTTTTCCAACAGTGTTTTTCTAGATCACAACGACTTGTTTTGCAAATGGATTTTGCTCAGTTCTCCATCAATTTTACCCACCACTTTAATGGACAGCACGGTGTAGCAGCAATAGATTTGCTGCCTTGCAATGCCAGAAACCCGGGTTCGATCCTAACTTTTAGTGCTGTTCCCCAGGTACTCTGGTTTTCTCCCACACTCCAAAAACCCACAGGTTTCTACATAAATTGGCATCAGTAAAATGTGGTAAATTGTCCCTCGTGTACAATTTAGCATAGTGCTAGTGTACGGGGATCGTTGGTCGGCGCGGACTTAGTGGGCCGAAGAGTCTCTTTCCATGCTGTATCTCTACATCAAACTAAACTGTGTGTTTTGTTACTTTTCCCCCAGTTTTATTATTTAGATCTCAAATAACTCGCACAGATGGTATTCATTTGTCCAAATAAAATTGTGATCTAGAACTGCAGTTTTTTTTTAAATAGCTTAGAATTTGCAATATTATTTTGATCATATTTAATTTTTAAAACAAACTTTTATTTGTCCCTTTCCATTTAACTTGTCAGGAGATATTTATTTTGATTTAAAATCTTGATTCCATGAGGCACCATGTCCACCCTAGCAAATCTTCACCATAAATCAATGTGCATTAACTCTTGACACTTAAAGCTTTGAAAACTGTTGTCTCTATGGTTTTAAACACCATTATCAAATTACCTCTTAGCATCCTCCGTGCAAAGATATGTGTTGTATAATTGTACAAAGAACAGAACAAACCTTCCTGCCAGTGTTGCAAAATGGAAATTAGGGTGATGTCAAATTCCTCATTGGTCCTCATGATATATAACATTGAAAGAGTAAATAAGGCCAAAAATGTGTTCCTCGTTTTAATCTCTGGTCTCTATACAGATACTCTATCTCAGTATATTGTACTGGGAACTGGGAATTAAATATTATTTTAAAAGGGATGGAAAATTATCCATTTTTATTTATTGCTATTAGTATCTATTAAATGTTAATTCCACGTGTTCATTGGCCGATGTCAGGTTTCAGCTGAGCGACACTCAATGAAACAAAGACATGCATGTTATAGCGACACTCATGGCCTCTGCCATCCAACCACTGCACAGGCATGAAGAATTCTTGAAGCACAGTTACTGCCGTATAACCTGCAGAGCTTGCACGTTCTTCCTGTGACTGCATAGGTTTCCTCTGGGTGCTCCAGTTTCTTCCTGCATCTGAAGGCGCATGGGTTTTAGGTTAATTGGCCTCTATAAATTGACCCGAGTGTTTAGTATGTGGAAGATAAGTGGGATAACCTGAAACTAGTGTGAATGGGTGATTGATGGTAGAAATTGAATCAGTGGGTCAAAGGGCCTGTTTCCATGCTGTATATTTCTATCAATCAATCAAATCATAGAATGGTAACATCACAGAGAGACACTATTTGGCTCATTATTTCAATATACATTCTCTACCAAAGCAACTCTAGTTTGAGTAGGAAAGAGTTACAGATGCTGTTTTAAATCGAAGATAGACACAAAATGCTGGAGTAACTCAGCGGGACAGGCAGCATCTCTGGAGAGAAGGAGAGGGTGATGTTTCGGGTCGAGACCCTTCTTCAGACTCTAGTTTGACTCTTTCTCTGTGACCTTGCAATATTTTTATCCATCATATATTTATCAACTTCTCTCCTGAGGTTCAAAGTGGAATCTCCTTCCACCACACCTGCAACCCCTATGTTCCAGGTTCTAATCCCATACGGTATAATTATTCCTAATTGTCTCCTGCTTTATTTTACATGTAATATTTTAGTCTTCAATCCCTCCAGCAAAGGGAAGTGCTAATCCATTATCACCTCATTCCACACCCTTCATTATTTTATATTCTTCTTCCAATTCTCTCCTCTTCTCCATAGAAGAGTACTACACTTTCCAAACTACAATAATACCTGTAGCCCCGCACCCCAAGAACCATTTTCAAAAAATGATTTAGGGTCTTCTTACCTTTCCTATATATTGGTAACAAAAATTGACCACAATATCCTAATTGAGATTAAATCGATATTTTGTGTGCTGAGCAACACCTTCCTGATTTTGTACTCCATACCTCTTTTGATAAAGATCAAAATTGCAGCTTTAATATCCTGCCTGCTCAGCTATAATGATATGTACATTTAGAACATAAAACATAGACGAGGATAGCACAGGAACAGGCCCTTCAACCCATAATGTCTGGCCAAACATGATGCCAAGATCACCTCTTATCTGCCTATACATAATCCATATCCCTTCATTCCCTGCAAACCCATGTGCCTATCTAAGAGTATTTTAAATGCCACTATTGTACCTGCCTCCACATCAATCTTGGCAATGCATTCCAGGCACTCACTAGCCTTTGTATAAAATACTTGCCCTGCACATCTTCTTTAAACTTTGATCCTCTCACCTTACTGCTATGTATTCTAATACCAGTTTTTATTATCCAAGCTCGTTAAAGGAGTTCTGACTGTCGACTATCTATGAATTCTCCCAGAATTTTATATATTTCTATCAGGTCTCCCTGCAAACTTCGTGGTTCCAGAAGAAACAATCCGAATCTGTCCAACTTTTTCCTGTAGCTAATACCCCCTAATCCAGCCATCTTTCTGGTAAACCACATCTACATCATTCATAAGCCTTCACTAAGGAGTTGTGGTGGACTTTAGGAGGAGAGGAAAACCCCTGTTCCCTGTCTCTATCAATGGTGAGGATGTGCAGTTTACCAGGGAGTATAAATTCCTGGGAGTGTACCTGGACAGTAAACTCGACTGGTCCAGGACGCTGAGGCCCTAGACAAGAAGGGACAGAGTCTGCTGTACTTTTTTGAGAAGGCTCCACTCCTTCAATGTCTGCAGTGAGATGCTGTAGATGTTCTACCAATCAGTGGTAGCCAGTGCCATCTTATCTGTGCTGAGGCAGCAGGGCCAAGGCTGTGGATGCCAATAGGGTCAACAAACTCATCAGGAAGGCTGGCTCCGTCCTGGGGGTGGAGTTGGATTCATGGGAGGTGGTCTTGGAAAGGAGGATGCTCCTCAAACTGCGGAGCATCCTGGACATTACAGCTTACCCCCTCCATGAGACACTGGTCAACTTGAGGAGTACCTTCAGCAACAGACTGGTTCCACCAAGATGCAGAACAGAATGCAACAGGAAATCCTTCTTCCCTGCAGCTATCAAATTTTACTCCTCCCCCTTCTGTCGTGGGGTAGACTGAGACTGACTCCCCTTCCCCCCCTCCCCCCACCTTCTCAATCTTTACACATCCCCAAATCCTTTCCACTCGTCACTTTAATTTCATGTTTCATATTTTTTGTTGTTTTTTTTATGACTGTTGGCAGATTAATTACCCTCCTGGGATAAATAAAATGCTATCGTATTGTATTGGGATGACAGATGGCACAATGGGCTAAGTGTTCGGCTGGCGACCGGAAGGTGGCCAGTTCGAATCCCGCTTGGAGTGCATACTGTCGTTGTGCCCTTGGGCAAGACACTTCACCCACCTTTGCCTGTGTGTGAATGTGTGTGTGTGATTGGTGGTGGTCGGAGGGGCCGTAGGCGCAGAATGGCAGCCACGCTTCCGTCAGTCTGCCCCAGGGCAGCTGTGGCTACAGAAGTAGCTTACCACCACCGAGTGTGACTGAGGAGTGAATGAATAATGCGATGTAAAGCGCCTTGAGTATTAGAAAGGCGCTATATAAATCCCATCCATCATTATTATTATTATTATCATACATCCTTTATGTAATGGGGTGACCAGAACAGCATGAAACACAGCCTAACCATGGTCCTAGATAGCTGCATCATGACTTATTGACTCATACTCACTACAACTACCTTGTGACTTTCCGACTCTTGTACACAAACCACCTGGTCTCTTTGCAACTCCAGCCACTTTTAAAAATGTGCTAAAAGAAAAGGGGCGGCATAGTGGCGCAGCGGTAGAGTTGCTGCCTTACAGCACTTACAGCACCAGAGACCCGAAGTCGAGGGGTGCGGTCTGTACGGAGTTTGCATGTTCTTCCCGTGATTGCAAAGGTTTTCTCCGAGATCTTCATTTTCCTCTCACAGTCAAAAGATGTACAGGTTTGTAGGTTAATTGACTTGGTATAAATGTAAATTGTCCCTAGTGTGTAGGATAGTGTTAATGTGTGGGGATCGCTGGTCGGTTTGGTGGGCTGATGGCCTGTTTCCGCGCTGTATCTCTAAACTAAACTAAACAAACATGGTGAACAATCTGTGCATAGCAAGCTCCCATTAGAAACCTCTCTTCTCTCTGCAACAACCTTGAGGGTCAAGAATGACTTATTTTCATTCAGATTATAAGGTTTCAGAGGTGTCTGATGAGGTCTATGTGGGACCTGCAGACTCCCCCATAGCTCGGCCAAAGAGTTGCTCAATAGAGTCGGCAGTGAGTATGTGTAAGGTGTGCGCAGTTGAGCACAAACCAGAAAAAGCTCTAAAGGCCAAAAATGGAGAAATGCAGGTATCTCAGTCAGTCAGAGAAGTTTACAAACTTATGGAACAATAAAGCTTTGAGGGGTACAAAAGCAAGAATGTTGAACTATTTTTAATTGAGAGCCATTGTGAAGCGTAACTAGTAATGAATGAAAGTTAATTAGTAAAAGGTTTGACATGGCAGCATAAATTGGATTATTTCCAATTCACAGAGGTGAATAAAAAGGCAAAAGAGAGGCAGGCTAGATTAGAGGTAGCAAGGAGAAGATTGAGGATTTCAGAAACAGGAAAGCTGAGTGGATGTTGTAAGGCAATATTATTGAAGTGAAAATAGTTGTGTTTTTGATATGCAAGAAAACTTATTTCTGAATTAAGTCGGTCTGGTGTCGTTTCCAACGGTTGCCAAAGATTGAGATGGAGTTGGTGGATAGGGACCAGGGTTCGTGTTGTGAATCAAAAACAAAGGTTTTGACATTTAGCAAGAGGAAATTTATGCTCGTGTAATGCTTTATGTCAGACAAGGCATGTGACCATTTTAGGACAGGAGAGGTTGTTTTGCCCTCTTAAAGGGCCTGTCCCACGAGCATGCGACCTGCATGCGGCAAGCCCGACCCAAAGGGCCGGCCCCACCAGCATGCGCCTGCATGCGGCAAGCGCGACCTAACGTGGTCGCTTGAGCCATACGACCTCGCGGGGCCGGTCCCACTTCGATCGCCGGAGCCGTATGGAGTTGTGCGGAGCTGGTCCCGACATCCCGCAGGGCTCCAAAAAACTGACCGTGTTTAAAAATTCCTCGCGGCAACAGCTAGCCAGCCCGCAGCCGCCTCAACGCCGTGTCACTCATTCGACCTCCGCGCGTCTCCCGCTTCTGGTTTGGTCATGCTTGCCGCATGCCGTACGGCTCAAGCGACCACGTTAGGTCGCGCTTGCCGCATGCAGGTCGCATGCTCGTGGGACAGGCCCTTTAGGTCGCGCTTGCCGCATGCAGGTCGCATGCTCGTGGGATAGGCCTTTTATCTGAACAATGTTCTCAAGTCTCTTAACTGTTCATGATATCTTGAAACTGATGCTGTGTTTTTGCAAGTGCCATCAGTCAACCCTTGGGTGAACATCAAATGTATGAAGCAAGAGTGGAATTAAATGCTGTTGCTAGTGATTTTATTTCAAAGTCACGTGAGTGACTACGTGAAGAGCCCGCCAGCCTGCATGCGCGTCAGTACATCTAGCGCATGGCGTTACTCGGAGCAGTTTTGAACTGCTCTGATCAGGTAAGTCAATTTTCACCGGGCCGCTCTATAGAGTGCCAAAAGTAGCTATGGAGGCGGCCGGGAGGTTGGGCCGCCGTGGAAGCTCCATAGGAGGCCACGGCCAAGATAAACGCAGCCAAGAGCTAGCACTTAAGTAAGCTCAGCTGCCGTAGCACCGAGCAATTTTAACATAGTTATTGCTACAGCTATACTGCAGCAGCATATAGTGTATACCGTATTTTTGGGCAGCTATAATAGAGTTGGCATTAATAACAGTTGCCACTCGGTCACGTTTGTGACTATCATAGCCGATTGCATTCTAAAGTCATGTTTAATTCTTTGGCAATATAACAAATATGTCTTATCATGCCAATAAAGTTTATGTTTTAAAAGGATAATTACAAAGGACATTTATTATCACATACACCAATGGCGTAGTGGAATTGGACTTGCCGTTGCCGTCCAGAGCTCCTGGCATAGGAAGCCTTGATTGAGCTGTGCCTATCAGACACCTGAGGGAGATACACCTGGTGGCATAATGGTAATTTCTGCTCATTAGAGGGGCCTGTGAAGATTATTTTACAAGAGACTCCAACTATATGCATATCAATAAAGTAGTTGAATCGTTGATTTAATAGGGATAGGCTTCTTTTAATCATATAAACGTAATTGCCTATGACAACACCTGGCAGGGTTGCAGTATTTCTCCCACTCTGTCTGCGTATGAGGGCCAGAGGCGCTCCAGTTCTTCCCTGTTACTCCATTGGCTCCAGGGGGAGCAAGGACTCGGAGTCACTAGCAGGTGCAATCTGTTTGGTAAATGTTGATCTGCAGTTAGTCGCAGTTCGGCTGCTAAAGGGAGAAGCCTGACAACCCCAAGTCGGGGCAAAGTCATAGCCAAGTCTTGGGACATCTATGGCAGATGTGTTTGGGTGTTTGTCTCAATTAGAACATCTGATAAATCAAATTATAACAACAAGGAATGCTCCGTGTTACGAAGGCATGTCAGGCAGCAGCTCCTGATTCAGGGATGCAATTTTTCCTCCCATTCGGATGATAGGAGTGGTGGAGATGGTGCCAAAGTATATGCACATATGCCTGAAGCAGCTCCTGGTTCAGTGTTGCAATCTTCCTCCCACTCGGATGAACGGAGTGATGGAATATTATGTTCCGTATTACGGAAGCATACACAGGCAGTTCAAGTCATATGCCTGTAGCTACCACTGGTTTCAGGGTTGGAATATTCCTCCCACCCGAGAGGCTATCAGAGATGTTGTCACAAAATATGCTCGGTATTATGGAAGCATGCACTGTCCGAGGCATTCGCATATGGCAACGCCTGGTTCAGGGTGCAATTTCTTCTCCCGCTCTAAGAGAGTGTCAGAGATCAGTATGGACTGACTCCAAACATGACCCCGAACATGACTATGTACTGGCATCCCATGCTTTAAATGCATGATGTGCGACAATCACATAAGGAAGAGCTGCGTGCTCTTGTCTCTAAAATTAGCTGTTCCCTCATGGACAGACAAGCCACTACAAGAGGAGTTGGCCAGCGACATCAGCTATCTAACAGGAATGACAAGCATGATAGACAGGGTCTGCAAATGGAACTTCGCTGAAGCTCCAACAAAGAAAATCGACCCGGGGTCAGAGACGCTGGTAAGTAAGGTCTCGTTATTAACCTCCGTAAACTCCGGAATGGAGCAGTCTGTTGGCCCAGGTTGGGTTTACTGCCTGTCTTCACTTGTTTTCACTGTCTCTGCAATAGATCAGGTTGATGTAGAGACATTGGCAAGTGCCTTGCAAAGTAACCTCTGTAGTTCCAAGTGGGAACAGTTTGGTTACCCTGGATCAGGGTAGACCATCATGGAACTGGCTGGCCATAGGAGTCATAGTGACCAGGGAAGCACTGCTTCATCATCTGTGATTGAGGTTATCAGACTGCTCAATAGAATACGCAGTTGAAGTTTTTCTCAATATGTGCTTTATTTCTCCTCAGTTAGTAGAGTTCCTGGTTCATTGGAATCCTCATTGCCATCCTCTCTGGGGCAGGTAGTTAGCAGCAGGTAGCTTGTCTGGCATATAATAAAACTTTATCTGACCTGCAGGCTCATGTTGTAAATCAACAATGTATTTATAATAATCCATAGGCTCTCAATACCAGTATCCTGTTTGAGTGGCTGGTCGAAGAGATTGTGTTGTGCACTCTGGCGACTTAGACATGTGGTTTCAGTCAAAGGACTGTGAGGTCATTCCTGATTCATCCTTTCATTGTACTAATCTCCACTCTGAAGGAAAACGCTGAGTATTCATGGTGACTCTTAGTCAAGAGTTGACAGGGAACTCGTATTCCCACATCTAAGGGAGACTGTGGTTTCAGCTCTAGTCATTAGCTGCTGATTATATATTATCAGTGATATGCATGAATAACTAGATAATGCATCTTCCGCGGGTAGGAAAGCCAAAAAACCTTTACGTCCGTAGGATCAATAGAGGAACAGCAGTTTCGAGTGCAATCAGTGACAGCTCATCCGAGGATAAATGGGCTGTCCATGGACTAGAGGGGTATATTTCTGATACTTCTCAAGATTACAGAAATATGGTGCAGGCCGAATCAGCTTAGCATTAGGCTAATCATATTATGGGTTTACTTACCCAGTTTAAGATGGCTGATTGGGTTTCTGCCATTTTACTGACTCAGAGAATCGATCTTGTAGTTGCATACTCTGTCATATCTATACACATAAGGCACAGATTCTGCTGTTTTGATAACAAAGGTAGTGGTGAAAGTCTATGCTGCCTTTCTCAGACAAAAGATCATCAGGTTTTAGGTAATATGCAAAATTGCATCTGATAAAACTTAAGGGTTGTCGGTAGATATCTTTTGCAATATTACAAATGAGGCAACATGAAATTTAACAGTACCAATTTGCCTATTCAATCACGCCATGGTAGGCGACTGAAGCAACTCTTATTTACTCAGTCACGAGTGACGGCTGGGACAGCCTGTCTTCTCGGGCAGCTAGTTCTGCACGATGGTATGAGAAGCTTGTGAACAACATATGTGAGTCAATTTTAAATGGAAGTAACAGAGGTTTGTATGGCTTCCAGTTTGAGCCTAAAGAAGTTTTTATGTGATAGCACAATTGACATTGCTTGTGCTTCTTTATCATTTCTGTAGTACCATAAGTGGGACAATAAATGATTGGTTCTTCACCCACTATTCTCTAATGTTATGCAGGGTGTATATTATTTGACCACTCTAGTAGCCTACACTCATTGTAATGTGCGATGTATATCAGTAAATTGTTATGCAAATATTCCTCTATTTTCCTAATGGGACCAGTATCTTGAGATGATTATGCTTTCAGCAACTGATCTCAGCATAAAGAACACAGCTTTTGCTCAATCTCTGGCTTAGTCTCTACGTCAAGATGACATTAGGGTAGCTTGCTCTAGAAATAATCTCATAAGCAAATGAGCAGGATTGCGTACATTTGAGATTGACAGCATACCCACCAGAGCAGAGATCAGGGATATTATTAGGTGTACAAGTGCACTCAGCTGCTAGTACCTATGAAATGGAAGATAGTTATTTTGTTATTCAGTAGTCCCAAGATATTGCTGATGGCTCATTAGCAGCCAATAGAATGGATTTCCCTTGCATCATCCAGCTTGAGGTTTACATAGTGCAGGTTAATAAATTATAAAATTTGGTGGAATATGTCTGGATATTTTCAGATAGTATTATGCACAGTGTTACATGAGTTATTGTCTTACTCAACAGTCTATTGGGACCACGGTCCAGGTAAGAACAATGGCCATATATGCAAGTTAGCATCATGATATTAATCTCATGTTTTTTCCAACCATTAATGGTTTATCTGTTTAAGTGTTTCACACACAAATTGTGTCACTGCATGAAACCACAGATCTTCGAAATCTTCACGTAGTCACTCACGTGACTTCGAAATAAAATAGAAAGATTAAACGAGAACTTACCTTTGAAGTTTGATCTTTATTTTATGAGAAGTTGAAGTGATGGATTATGTGCCCTCCACTCCCAACCCTATTCTCATAAAGATCATTCGGTAGTTCTAGCCCTTTAATCTTCCTACAGCTTAGGTCAGCAACTATTCTGTGGGTTCATACAGCTACTTTAAAGATTGACGTGCATGCGGACTGGCGGGCTCTTCACGTAATCCCTCCCTTCAACTTTTCATAAAATAAAGATCAAACTTCAAACGGTAAGTTCTCATTTAATTTTTCTATTTTAGTTGTAGAGGAAAGAGCCAGTGCCTAGAGTGGTGAAATGTCTCCTGGCTTGCAGGTAAAGAGCACAAGAAGCGGCAATCTAGTCTTCTAAGATAATTAAATTGACGGCATACAATGCTAAACAAAGCTAATTAAATGGCATTAAATTAAAACATGCTGTTTTAAAAAGATAAATTAAAGCAAAAAGCCCTCGCATGGGATACTGAGTAAAAAAACACATGTCACTTAGTGAGTTAGGAAAATCCACGGAGCAGAAATGAGTGGGACAGGGGATGGGGGGTAGGGGTTAGGTAGTGGAGTGCTCATACCAAGAAAATTATTATGACCATATAAAAGACAGATTATGATCAATGGTGGTGCAACAGCAAGTCTGAGTTAATCACCTGCATTCATTTGATAAATTCTCTAATTAGCTAAGAGGATATTAGTTATAAGGAGAGGTTGAACAAACTTGGATTAATTTCTCTGATAAAAGTATGGAAAATTATGAGAGGCATTGATATGGCAGATAGTCAAAACCCTTCTCTCAGGGTGGAAATGTTAGTGACTAGAGGACATAGCATTAAGGTGAGAGGGACAAATTTTAAATGAGATGTGAAGAGGGGGCAAGTTTTTTTTACACAGTTGAATGTCTGCCTGGAATGCATTGCCAGGGGTGGTGGTGGGGGTGGATATGATAATGACATTTAAAAGGCTTTTGGATAAGCACATAGATATACAAACAATTGAGGGATATGGATCACTTGCAAGTAGAGGAGATTAATTTAACTTGGCATCTTTTTGGACATTGACATTGTAGACTGAAGGGCCTGTCCCTGTACTGTCCCATAGACAATAGACATTAGACAATAGGTGCAGGAGTAGGCCATTTGGCCCATCGATCCAGCACCGCCATTCAATGTGATCATGGCTGATCATCCCCAATCAGTACCCCATTCCTGCCTTCTCCCCATATCCGCTGACTCCGGTATCTGTAAGAGCCCGATCTAGCTCTCTCTTGAAAGTATCCAGAGAACTGGCCTCCACTGCCCTCTGAGGCAGAGAATTCCACAGACTCACAACTCTCTGTGTGAAAAACTGTTTCCTTATTTCCGCTCTAAATGGCTTACCCCTTGTTCTTAAACAGTGGCCCCTAGTTCTGGACTCCCCCAATGTCGGGAACATTTGTCCTGCCTCTAGCGTGTCCAAGCCCTTAATAATCTTATATGTTTCAAAAAGATCCCATTTCATCCTTCTAAACTTCAGAGTGTACAAGCCCTGCTGCTCTTTCAGCATATGACTTCCTCCATCCCAGGATTAACCTTTTAAACCTATGCTGCACTCTCTCAATAGCAATAATGTCCTTCCTCAAATTAGAGGACCAAAACTGCACACAATACTCCAGGTATGGTCTCACTAGGGCCCTATACAACTACAGAAGGACCTCTTTGCTCCTATACACAACTCATCTTGTTATGAAGGCCAACATGCCATTCACTTTCTTCACTGCCTGCTGTACCTGCATGCTTACTTTCATTGACTGATGAACAAGGACCCCCAGATCCAGTTGTACTTCCCCTTTTCCCAACTTGACACCATTTAGGTAATAATCTGCCTTTTTGTTACCAAAGTGGATAACCTCACATTTATCCACATTAAACTGCATCTGCCATGCATCTGTCCACTCACCCAACCTGTCCAAATCATCCTGCATTCTCATAGCATCCTCCTCACAGTTCACACTGCCACCTAGCTTTGTGTCATTTCCAAATTTGATATTGTTACTTTGAAGTCCTGTTGTATGTTCTAGAAGCAAACAAATATTATTTTCCACTCTCTGTTGTTTTTCTTATGCTTATGAGTAAAATAAAGTTGGAAATTGAAAAAGAAGAAAAATATATATTATTTCCGCTCAGTTTGTTTTTGAATTTATTAGAAAATGCGACAAGCATTAGTGCAAACAATCCTTTCAATCATTAAATATTACTCCAGCAAAATGTCAGCAAGAAGTTAAAGCAATGATAATTTGCAAATAACAAGACCTTACGAGAAAAAATCTAAGAAATGTTACATGCAAATCAGCTGCTTGCTAGATTAGCCGGCATTTAAAATAGTTTAAAAATCTGGGACATTTACAAGCAGTAAGCTTTAACCATTTGTTTTTTTAGGTAAGTGCGATCTAGTGCCCTGTGGCTTAACATCTATGCTCAGAAATGCGTTAGTGCTCTAAATGCTGCCCTAAATTAACCATTAAGCTCAGTGAATATCCCATTAACTCGATTTATCCAACTCACTTTCTCTTGGGTGGGTGGTTCCATCAAGCATCAAGGTATGTATAAGAGGCAAAGCAAAGTTCAAGTTAAAAATAAGTCGAAGCTCATCTGGATTCATTTGAAAAAATCTGCAATTTCTTGTTTAGACTCAGAACTGTCCAAAAATGTTATATCAAGATATCATATTAGTTTGTGAAGCCAGATCATCAGAGGACTGCTGTCTGGAAATAAACTTGTTAGCATTTAATCCCATGAACATAGAATTATAGAGTCATACAGTGTGGAAACAGGCCCTTTGGCCCAATTTGCCCACACAGACCAAAATGTCCCATTTAAACTAGTCCCACATGCCCATAGCCCTCTAAACCTGTCCTATCCATGTACCTGTCTAAATGTTTCTTAAATGTTGCAGTAGAACCTGCCTAAACTAACTATTCCAGCAGCTCGTTTCATACACCCACCACCCTTTGTGTGAAAACGTTGCCCCTCAGGTTCCTATTTAATCTTTCCCCACCTACCTTAAACTTATGTCCTCTGATTCTCGATTCCCCTACTGTTGGCAAGAGACTCTGTGTGCCTACTTGGTCTATTCCTCTCATGATTTTGTACACCTCTATAAGATCACCCCTCATCCTCCTGCGTTCCAAAGAATAGAGCCTGCACAACCTCTTCCTATAGCTCATGCCCTTGAATCCTGGTAACATCCTCATAAATCTTCTCTGCACCCTTTCCAGCTTGACATATTCCCCATAACACGGTGTCCAGAACTGAACACAATACTCTAAATGCGGCCTCACCAACACCATATAACACCAACATGACCTTCCAACTTCTATACTCCATACTCTGACTGATGAAGGCCAATGTGCCAAAAGTATTTTTGGCCACCCTGTCTACCTTTCAACAAACTATGTATATGCACTCATGGATCCCTCTGCTCTACAACAATGACCAGAGCCCAACAATTCACTGTGGAGGTTATGTTTGTCTTCCCAAAATTGGACACCTCACGTTTCTTAGTATTAAATTCCAACATTTCATTAAGTGGCACGTCAATTTTAATGGGTTTCTTTACAAACCCATCCCAGTTCTTGTCCCTCTTCATCTGTACAACGTTCTCCATTAAAAACAAACTCTTCAAGATATCTATGCTTCTTCAATGCTTTGCATACCTCTGGGTCTAACCAACTCATCACTGAAAAATAGATCACCCATGATTCAATGGCGGAGAGGATTCAATGAGCCGAATGGCCTAATTCTACTCCTATACCTTATGGTGGGTCTTATGGTTGTCATCAGCTGCTAATATCCTGACCTCTAGAATTCTCTCCTCTTTGACTGCATGCTGGTCTTTCATCTTTGAGATGCTCCTTAAGAGTTATCACTTTAACTATATCTT
The DNA here is from genome assembly GCF_010909765.2 of Amblyraja radiata. NCBI lineage: Eukaryota > Metazoa > Chordata > Chondrichthyes > Rajiformes > Rajidae > Amblyraja > Amblyraja radiata. The sequence goes on from NC_045957.1 coordinate 78,375,197, forward strand.
TGACCATCACCATTAGCAGTTTCTTACGTGGTCAGCATCATTTTGTTATATTCTGACACTGATCACGTAAAGTTATGTTAAAAGAACAATGTAAATGGAAACTGATTGCTGCATAGCTGAAAATGCAGATTGCTGCATAGCTGAAAATGCAGATTGCTGCATAGCTGAAAATATACCATTGAAAATGCACCGAGGTAACTGGATTACCAGAGAGTTCAGATAATTAAAACGTCATTGGTAAATCTCTAAGTAGCCTTTCATAGAGTACAAATGAACAAACTACTAGCTCTGTTCTGTAAAATTCTAATAAATTGAATTAAATAAACATCCAGGTCAGAAAAGTTCTTATATTTCCATTTTATGAGCTAATGAATTGGTTAAATAGGTATAAATGGTCAGATAGGCCTAAACCATGTAATCTCTCAGGATTAGACAATAGGCAATAGACAATGGACAATAGGTGCAGGTGTAGGCCATTCGGCCCTTCGAACAAGCACCGCCATTCACTGTGATCATGGCTGATCATCCACAATCAATATCCCGTTTCTGCCTTCTCCCCATATCCCTTGACTGTGGAATTCTCTGCTTCTGAAGGCAGTGGAGGCCAATTCTCTGGATGATTTCAAGAGAGAGTTAGGTAGAGTTCTTAAAGATAGTTGGCTCAGGGGATATAGTGAGAAGGAGGAACGGGGTACTGATTGTGGATGATCAGCCATGATCACAGTGAATGGCGGAGCTGGCTCGAAGGACCGAATGTCCTACTCCTGCACCTATTGTCTATTGTCTATTGTCTATTGTCTATCTTTAAGAGTTCTATCTAACTCTCTTGAAAGCATCCAGAAAATCGGCCTCCACTGCCTTCTGAGGCAGAGAATTCCACAGATTCACTACTTTCTGTGTGAAAATGTTTCTCCTCATCTTTGTTCTAAATGGCCTACCCCTTATTCTTAATCTTTGGCCCCTGGTTCTGCACTCCCCCAACATCGGGAACATGTTTCCTGCTTCTAGCATGTCCAATCCCTTAATAATCTTATATGTTTCAATAAGATCCCCTCTCATTCTTCTAAATTCCAGTGTATACAAACCTAGTCGCTCCATTCTTTCAACATATGACAGTCCAGCCATCCCAGCGATTAACCTCTTGAACCTACACTGTGCTCCCTCAATAGCAAGAATGTCCTTCCTCAAATTTTTAGACCAAAACTGCACACAATACCCCAGGTGTGGTCTCACCAGGGCCCTGTACAACTGCAGAAGGACCTCTTTGCTCCTATACTCAACTCCTCTTGTTATGAAGGCTAACATGTCATTAGCTTTCTTCAGCCTGCTGCACCTTCATGCTTACTTTTAGTGACTGACCCAGATCTCGTTGTACTTCCTCTTTTCCTAACTTGACTCCATTCAGATAATAATCTGCCTTCCTGTTCTTGCCACCAAAGTGGATAACCTCACATTTATCTACAGTAAACTGCATCTGCCATGCATCTGCCCACTCACCCAACCTGTCCAAGACACCCTGCATCCTCATAGCATCCTCCTCAGTTCACACTGCCACTCAGCTTTGTGTCATCTGCAAATTTGCGAATGTTATTTTTAATCCCTTCATCTAAATCATTTAATCCCTTCATCTAATGTATATTTTAAATAGCTGCGGTCCCAGTACCGAGCCTTGCGGTACCGCACTAGTCACTGCCTGCCATTCTGAAAGGGACCAAATAATCGCTACTCTTTGGGTCCTGTCTGCCAACCAATTTTCTATCCATAGAATTTCTATCCATAGAATAAATTTCGACTCTACCCCCAATACCATGTGCTCTAAATTTGCCCACTAATCTCCTATGTGGGACCTTATCAAAGGCTTACTGAATGTCCAGGTACGTTACATTCGCTGGCTCTCCCTTGTCCCATTTCCTGGTTTCATTCTCAAAAAATTCCAGAAGATTTGTCAAGCATGATTTCCCCTTCGTAAATCCATGCTGACTCGGACCAATCCTGTTACTGCTATCCAAATGTGCCGCTATTTCATAATTGACCTCCCCACCACCGACGTCATGCTAGCAGGTCTATAATTCCCTGTTTTCTCTCTTGCTCCTTTCTTGAAAAGTCTTGAATAGCTACCCTATAATCCACAGGAACATTGCAAAATGATCATCAATTTGTCCATGATTTCTAGAGCCAACTTCTAAAGTACCCTGGGATGCAGACCATCAGGCCCTGGGGATATATCGGCCTTCAGTCCCATCAGTCCATCCAACAACATTTCCTGCTTAATGCAAATTGTCTTCATTTCCTCCGTCACCCTGGGTCCTCTGGCCACTAGTACATCTGGTAGATTGTTTGTGTATTCATTAGTGAAGACGGCTCTAAAGTAGCTGTTCAACTCATCTGCCATTTCCTTGTTCCCCATACTAAATTCACATGTTTCTGTCTTTAAGGGACCCACATTTGGCTTAACTAATTTTTTCATCTTTACATGTCTAAAGAAGCTTATACTATCCTCCTTTATATTCTTGGCTAGCTTACCTTCATACCTCATCCTTTCTCCCTGTATTGTCTTTTTAGTTATCTTCTGTTGCTCTTTATAAGTTGCCCAATCCTCTGGCTTCCCGCTCAGCTTTGCTATGTTACACTTCTTCTCTTTTATTTTTATACTGTCCTTGACTTCCCTTGTCAGCCACAGTCGCTTCTTACTCCCCTTAGGTCTTTCTTCCTCTTTGGAATGAACTGATCCTGCACCTTCTTTATTATTCCCAGAAATTTCTGGTAATTTATATGAAATCAGGTTTTTTTTTCTTTCCTCCTCTTGCAATATTTACAGTTTCTATACTCAAAAGAGGTCTCAGCAGCAAGCTGCCTATTGCATTAGAAGTCCTGCAGGTATAGCGTTTCAAAACAAGAGTTCTAAAAATATCACTACTTCTTGTAACAGGGTCAGTCATGCATGTTTGCCAACTTCATTGCAAACCTTGCACTCACATAACAACAAGCACTTTGCTAATACAAGTTCAACTCTTCTTCTTAAGCCATACCTCAGGCAAGAATGATTTGCTTCCACCTACTCTTACCAGAGTAGGAGAATCAAGGACCAGAGGACATAGGTTCAAGGTGAAGGGGAAAAGATTGTGTAGCCCAGACTATCACCCATACCAATCTCCCTTCCATTGATTCCATCTACACTACGACGCCTAGGCAAAACCACCAGCATAATTACTGACCAGATGCACCTTGCCTCTCCTCTCACTCATCAGGCAAGAGGTGCAGAAAATTGAAAATGCATACCTCCAGATTCAGGGAAAGTTTCTTCCCAGCTTTTATCAGGAAATGGAACAGTCCTCTCATCAGCTGGAGTGCGATCTTGACCTCCCATCCATCTCATTGGAGAAATTTGAGATGTCTTTAATTGGAATTTACTGGACTTTATCTTGCAATACATAATGTACCCTTTATCCTTTATCTCTGTACTGTGAATGGCTTGATTGTAATTATGTACAGTCTTTTCTTTGTCTGGATAGCAAAGTTTTTCATTGTACCTCGGTACACGTGAAAATAACAAACAAAACTAAAACTAAAAAAAGATGGGGTACCTTGATTGGCATGGGAAAGCTGGGCCAAATATCTGTTTCTATGCTGTATGACACTGACACAAAAGTCCACATGGTCATGGGGAGAAGATACAAACTTCATGCAGCCAACCCATAGTCAGGATTAAATCCAGGTCTCTGATACCGTAAGGCAGCAATTCTGCCACTGCACCACTGTGCCGTCCATATCGTAGTGGTTGCATCTTTCAAGGAGGCTTTGAAAACATCCATAAATCGTTCCCTTGGTTCTCCTGGTAATCCTCTCCCACAACAGAGCATAAAAATACTGCTTGTTTCCAGTACCTGATGTCAGGCATAGAAATGATAAGACCTGCTCTTTGGAATATTTAAACCGTCACTGCTGGGGATGTTGGTTGGGAGGTGTCACTGACATTGATTTGTTTATTTTGACAGTGGATTTGAAGGATTAATTTGTGGACATTTCATTGGTGACATCCCTTTCATGCTCTGAAGTGACTGCTGTGGATGAATATGTGCCAGAAATCATCTGTAGGACAGAGATCACCACTGCCAAGTAAACCATAACGTGTGCTGAGATCTTCATCTTCAATTACCTTTTATACCAGATGGCCATAGCTGAGCTGATGTACTGAAGGCAATAATCAATACAAAACTTGAGCCATTCCCCTGCAGAATCCAACATATTGTATTTGTCCTGTATCATCCTTACATTGTTGCATATCTTTCATTCATTTGTTCTCTCTAAATCACCCTCTATATCCCTCAGGTAGACAAAAATGTTGGGGAAACTCAGCGGGTGAGGCAGCATCTATGGAGAGAAGTAATAGGCAAAGTTTCAGGTTGAGACCCTTGGTCTCGACCCGAAACTATGTCTATTCCTTCTCTCCATATATGCTGCCTCACCCGCTGAGTTTCCCCAGCACTTTTGTTCTTTCTTAAACAACTCTATTTCTCTCATTTCCCTTTCCCCTAACTCTGAGTCTGAAGAAGGGTCTTGATCTGGAACGTCACCTATTCCTTTTCTCCAGAGATGCTGCCAGCCTTGCTGAGTTACTGCAGTTTTTTGTGTTATCTTTGGTTTAAACCAGCATCTGCAGTTCCTTCCTACTCAGTGGAATCGTAACCATCTTCAAGAAGAGAAAGGAGTCTGATTGTGGTAATTACAATTGTGATACTCCCTGGTGCCTGCCACGTGGAAAATCATTGCTTATGTTCGCCTCAAACACCTTCTTCCAAAGAGCTACTATCCATCCATCTGGAGGCATAAAGGACACAACTTCCACAACTACATTGTCAACTTCTATTGACCATGACCATGGCAAGAGAATTGCATGGAGCAGAGGCAACTGTTTTACAAGGCCTTTCTTGACTTCACAAATGTTGTTGTCCCCCATCAATTGAGCGGGGCTGAGGAACATCTTTTCCATATTTAGTTGCCTGCAACAAAATGTTTTCATTGTACATTTGATTCATCGTGTCATTAAAATCGTGATCTGAAATAACAGCTCCACAACAATCTTAATCTCAGTGCAACAAAAACAAAATGATCACCCAAACTTCGCTTTACTCAGGAGACACCTGCATTTATGAACTCAACTGGAACTCAGAGAATTTATGTTTTTTATAGATTCCTTTAACAAAAACAGTCAGACAAGTATAGTCTATGTTGTTAAATTACTTGAAAGTCCACACTTTATTTTCATTCTTGCAAAGTGACTGAAAGCTGAGACTTTCAAATAAGATTGATTTACATTTATCTATTTTCTGAATTACATTAATTGTGATGAGGCATCATGGGTTCTCAAATGCAGACAGGGAAATGACAGTAGTTCATCATTTCAAACATCACCAAATTTAATTTTAAATTATTCTCAGTAATATAGAATGAATGTTGGTTAAACATGGGTTTAGCTATTAGACAATTTACAAGAATTCCAACCAGTCTACTAATACATGCTGTCAATCTGATTCATGGGGGCAAAACAGGATTATCCAATGTAAAAAAAGACTGTTCGAGTTCAATCTGAACTATCTGTATCTGTATCTTGACGTATAATCACAATCACTGGTTGTCGCATCCCTTATTGTAGGGACTATTGTAGGGACTAGGAACTCTGTGGGTTTAAACTCCACTGGAAGACTATGGAACTGGATGCACTACTTCCTCACTGGCAAACTTCAATTAGTATGGATTGGCTACACTTCCACCTCACTAACCCTCAACATAAGCGTCCATTCAGGGTGTGTTGCTCAGACTCCGTTCTACTCTCTCTATACCTATGATTTGTAGCAGTCACAGCTCTAATATCGTTTTAATACTGTTATTTTTGGAAGAATAACAGGTAATGATGGATCAGAGCACAGGAGAGAGATGAATACTATTACTCCAGCACATTGTGTTTTTTGTAAACCAGCATCTGCAGTTACTTGTGTCTAAATATTGCTCTCAACAATAGCAAGTAAAAGGAGCTGATTGTTGACCTCAAGAGGTAAAATCCAAGAGACCGTGTGCAGGATGGCTGTGGAGAGTCAAGAACTTCAAGTTTCTAGGTGTACACATCTGTTTTGACCTGTGATGGGCCCAGCACATTGATGTAATCACAAGGAAAGCTCTCCAATGCCTCAATTTCCTTAGCAGTTTGAAGAGATTTGGTGTATGTTGGAGAGCCATACAGTATGTTGGCTGATTGCATCATGCACAACTATTATTTGTGGTTTGTTGTTGTTGTTGTTAGTTGTATTGTTGTTTGTTTTTTGAGTATGTATATATATATTAGAATCTGCAGTTCTTTCTTTCTTTCTTTCTTTCTTCCTTCCTTTCTTCCTTCCTTCCTTCCTTCCTTCCTTCCTTCCTTCCTTCCTTCCTTCCTTCCTTCCTTCCTTCCTTCCTTCCTTCCTTCCTTCCTTCCTTCCTTCCATCCATCCATCTTTCTATCTTTCTATCTTTCTATCTTTCTATCTTTCTATCTTTCTATCTTTCTATCTTTCTATCTTTCTATCTTTCTATCTTTCTATCTTTCTATCTTTCTATCTTTCTATCTTTCTATCTTTCTATCTATATATATATATATATATATAAGAAAGAAAGAACTGCAGATTCTGGTTTAAATCAAAGGTAGACACAAAATGCTAGAGTACCTCAGCGGGTGAGGCAGCATCTCTGGAGAGAAGGAATGGGCGACGTTTCGGGCACTTGTGAGTATGTGTATATATACATATTGTGAGTATGTGTATATATACATATATATATACATTTTTTTTTTCTCTCTCGTTTATCAATTTGTTTACAGTGTACCGTGTTTACATACCCTGTTGATTTCATTGTTCTCTGGGACATATGACAATAAAACACTCTTGACTCTTGACCTAGTTTGGAACTTCAAATGCTCAAGAATGAATGTGGACGCTGAGAGTGTTGGACATTGCCTGGTCAATCACAGCTATTGATCTCCCCACCATCAAAGGGATCTGCAGGAAATTGGAAGAAGACAAGTAATATCAATAACTCAGACCATCCTAACCATGCTCTCATCTCCCTGCTTACACCAGGAAGAAGGTGCAGAAACCTGAGAACCTTTACCTCCAGATTCAAGAACAGCTTCTTCCCACCACCCTGCACCACCCTAATCACAACACTATCTAAGCACAAAACCACAACTGACTGCGCTACTGTGTTTGCCTTACATACTTTGGTTTTTGCACTGTCATAGGTTGGTTTACTTAGAATAACTGAGAATTATGCGGTTATTGTTTTTGTTGCCATCTCTAATGTGCCTGAAAAGCTGCAGCAAATTGGTAAAAAGTCATTATTTTGCTTCATTCACAGTGTATTTGACAAAAAAAAACACCCTTGGACTCTATTGAAGCACATAACACAAGGGTTATTCCACCCCTGTACTGAGTAAGTGGGTGTTGATGGAAGGACCCTTCTATGATATTAAGCAAAGGTCTAAACTGCTGAGTGATTCATAAAAGGGGTAGTTGCATATAATTATATAGTGTAGCGCCATCTGGTGGCTTAGCCACTTATAGTAGGAACCCTCGTTAGTAGAGCTGGGACAGTCACGTGACTGAGTTTGGCGGGGGTTGGCGAGTGAAGATCGTCACCAGTCAATGGGTGTGTCCTACAGCAATAGCAGGGACCTTGCTTGAGCTCTTGTTTACGTGCGTGTGCTTAACAGTTGTATTTGCCAATAAAGATTGTTTTATTCACAATGCGTGAATTACTACAATAGTGTCTATATAAGGGGAAGTTGCAGAGTGGAAGAGAGTAAAGATTTTTGCTGGAGACATGGTCAACAAAGGTTATGGCGATATGCATTGAGCGACTTGAAGTATAATAACTAATAAAAATCTAAATTGAAGTCTATTTTTCCCTGGGATCTCATGCAGGTGGTGATGCAGGTAGTTGGAATGCTGTAGAGCAGGAAGCTACAAGAAAATGGCTGGAGAATAATATAGGCAGAGAGGGTGTGTGAGGCATAACAACGACATATAAAATACATTTTGACAGGTACGTGATTAGGAAAGGCTGAGAGGGATGTGAGCAAATGGGACTAGCCTCGATGGGCATCATGGTCAGCATGGATAAAATAGGTTGAAGCACCTGTTTTTATGTTAAGATATTTTATTTCTATTACTTTATGACCCTATATCAGGATCTCCCCCTGAGATGCTAAAGGAAAGCTGGTAAATGAACTAAAACCAAAAACTTTACAGAAAAGACAGATCATTTCTATTACAATGCAGACAGCAAATTGATTCCAGTCTGTTTATTATTCATGATGCAACAACATATATACCTATGATCAATTTGTCACATAGTACAATTAAAAAAGGGATTCATAGTCAGTAAAAACTGCATGTGTGACAATGGGTTTACCTAGCCAGAGATAGAATAACTAGAGGTGGTGAACTTGAGAATGGAATGGAGGCCATGGATAACGTGCAACAGTTTACATGGTTAAAAGGGGAAAGCAGTTTGTCTCAGAGACGAGACAGAAAATTCAGAGGAAGGGGGATCTGAGTGTGCAGATATGGAAATCAAAATCACTGAGAATGGAGGAGCTGTTCAGTGCAGAAGCTGAAAAAGAAATGGTGGGGCGATTCAACAGTGAAAACATTTGGTCTGCGGCAGATAGTCCAGCGGGATTTGTTAGGAAGTCTTGAAGAGAAAAAACCACAGGCACATGGATGAGTAAAAAGAGAGACATCGTCAATCCAGCAGTTTGTGCTCACAGATGGGGCAAGCAAAATGAAACCTTTACCATCCATAAGCAAAGTTAAGAGCCTTGAGCATATGAATGATAAAAGATCCAAGGGGAGATTGTGCTGCAGTAATGGCTGAGTGTTTGCTTCACATTAGTGTGTTAGGTGGATTAGTGACAGATTAAATAGAGGAGATAAAGAGGCAGACAGTATCTGTGGAGGGAGAATACAGATATAATTTCAAGCCAGGACCCTGCTTTCTGTTCTGATCCGAGTCCTTCCTGATGGAGTGACACAATGTTGGAAGTTGTGAAAGTGTTGGATAGCATGTGAGGAAGAGGAACAAAATATAGTTGATATAAGGAGATGAGCACAGATGCTGCCTGAACCGTGAGTTCTCCAATGGTTTGTTTTATGCTCAAGATTTCAGCATCTGCCGTCTCTTGTGCCTCAATAAAATGGTGGAACTGGGCTGGTTGCCTCCAAAACTCCTGAGGGAGGAGCAGAAGGGATCAATGTTAGCTTGGAATCAATGGTTGTTGTAGTGGGAGGACAGGCCTTCCTGTTCTCCCTGACCACAAGAAAATTATCATTTAACAGGTCCTTCGACTTATTGAGTCCATGACGACCAATGATCCCCGTACACTAGCACTATCCTACACCCGAGAGAAAATTTACAATCTTTACTGAAGTGAATTAACTTACAAACATGAATGTCTTTGGAATCGGGAAGGAAACCGGAGCACCCGGGGAAAACCCACACGGTCACGGGAGAACATACGAACTTCATACTGGCAACACTCGTAAGCAGGATCGATCCCAGGTTTCTGGTGCTGTAACCAGCAACTCTACTGCTGCGCCACTGTGCCACCCAAATTTTAAGAGTTGTTTTCAAATTTTAAGATGTGTTAGGTCAGGTTGCAAATACCAGTCGCTGTTTGCAAAACTACATTGCAACTTATTAATTCTTTTCACAAAAAAAATAAGAATGAACACAAAAGCTTCACTTCATTATTGAATGAAGGTTTAACCGCACACATGTCAGAAATGTTTTTCATCAATATACTAGAACTGTACAAATCTTGAATTGGTCAAGATACTGTTTAATCAGTTAGTGAATCAAATGTTGAATAGATGAAAAACAGGGGGAAGAAAATAATTATGCCATCTGCTGTCTTTAAAGTTAAAAAAAGATTAGGATTAGGAGCAGACCAATCGACCACCACCACACACACACTCTTGCCTGTTCTGCTATTTTATATGATTATGGCTGATCTTCTACCTCAACTTTGTTCACACAGAGAGTTGTGAATCTCTGGAACTCTCTGCCACAGAGGGTAGTCGAGGCCAGTTCATTGGCTATATTTAAGAGGGAGTTAGATGTGGCCCTTGTGGCTAAGGGGATCAGAGGGTATGGAGAGAAGGCAGGTACGGGATACTGAGTTGGATGATCAGCCATGATCATATTGAATGGCGGTGCAGGCTCGAAGGGCCGAATGGCCTACTCCTGCACCTAATTTCTATGTTTCTATGTTTCTATGTTTCAACAGAACATTCCATATTGCCTTAGGTAGACATAAATGCTGGAGAAACTCAGCGGACGAGGAAGCATCTATGTAGCGAAGGCATAGGCAACATTTTGGGTCGAGACCCTTCTTCCCTATTGCCTTGATTCCTTCAAAATAATTCAACAAATAGTAGTGTAGGTATGCAATAAAGAAAACTATAATAATGCCAAAATGAAATGTGATTTTCCATTGTTAAAGTTTGCTTAAACTGAATACTGAATTAAGACTGTTGTACTACCCAACTCTAGCAGATGCTGTTTGTCTGATAAAACTATGAATAAGACTTCAGGTTTTCAAGTAAACATAGAAATATAGAAAGTAGGTGCGAGAGTAGACCACCAGGTCCGTCGAGCCCGCACCGCCATTCGCTCATGGCTGAACACTAAACAGACACACTTACCCACAAACAGTAGACACAAGACACAGAACACAAGACACTACCATCCCCTTTATACCGCTATCACCCCTCTCCACCCCAAGAACCGCGTGATCTCCTGGGGGAGGCAAAAAAACGGATAAAAACCCAGGTCCAATTCGGGAAAAAAAATCCGGGAAATTCCTCTCCGACCCCAATCCAGGCGATCGACACTTGTCCAGGAGATCACTCAGGTCTTACTATACTAACCATACCTAGGTCCATATCCCTGCCCTCTCCCCATAGCCCCTTATCCCCTCGGCAGCTAAAAAACCATCTATTTTAGACTTAAATATATTTAACGTTTCTGCTTCCACTGCTCCCTGGGGCAGTGAATTCCATAAATTAACCACCCTCTTGGTGAAGAAGTTCTTCCTCATCTCAGTTTTAAAAGAGCCCCCCCTTATTCTGCAACTATGTCCCCTAGTTCTAGTTTCCCCGATCATTGGGAACATCCTCGGTGCATCCACCCGATCAAGGCCCCTCACGATCTTATATGTTTCAATGAGATCGCCTCTCATTCTCCTAAACTCCAAAGAGTAGAGCTCCAGCTTACTTAACCTTTCCTCATATGTCAATCCCCTCATTGCAGGAATTAATCTTGTAAACCTTCGCTGCACTGCCTCCAGGGCTAGTACATCCTTCCTTAAGTATGGACCCCAGAACTGTACACAGTATTCCAAATGTGGTCTCACTAATACTGTGTACAGCTGCAGCAAGACCTCCGTGTTTTTATACTCAATCCCCCTAGCAATAAAGGCCAAAACTCCATTGGCCTTCCTGATTGCTTGCTGCACCTGCATACTGACTTTTAGTGATTCATGTACTAATACCCCTAGATCCCTTTGCGTTGCATTACAACGCAGCTCCTCCTCATTTAGAAAATAACTTGCCCTATCATTTTTTTTCCCAAAGTGAATGACTTCACATTTATTAGTATTAAATTTCATCTGCCAAGTTGTTGCCCACTCACCTAGCTTATCTATATCCATTTGCAGACTCTTCCTATCCTCCTCATCCCCAACTTTTCCTCCCATTTTTGTATCGTCCGCAAATTTTGATATATTACACTTGGTTCCCTCCTCCAAATCATTTATATAAATTGTGAACAACTGGGGTCCCAGCACCGACCCTTGCGGAACCCCGCTAGTTACCGGTTGCCATCCCGAGCATGAACCATTTATCCCCACTCTCTGCTTCCTATTTGTCAGCCAATCCTCTACCCATGCTAATATATTACCCCCAATCCCATAATTTTTTATTTTTAGCAATAGTCTCTTATGTGGCACCTTGTCAAAAGCCTTTTGGAAGTCCAAGTATACCACATCCACCGGTTCCCCTTTATCCACCCGGGTTGTTACTTCCTCAAAGAATTCGAGCAGATTCGTTAAACAGGATTTCCCCTTCACAAAACCATGCTGGTTCTGTCCGATGAAGTCATGTTTATCCAAGTGCCCCGTTAGTGTTTCTTTAATAATTGTCTCTAACATTTTACCCACCACCGATGTTAGACTAACCGGTCTATAGTTACCCGCCTTCTGTCTACTTCCTTTTTAAAATATAGGTGTTACATTGGCCATTTTCCAATCCACTGGGACCGTTCCTGCCTCCAGGGAGTTTTGGAAAATTATCACCAATGCATCCACAATCCCCACCGCTATCTCCCTCAAGACCCTTGGATGTAATCCATCAGGCCCAGGGGATTTATCCTCCTTCAGTCTCATTAATTTCCCTAATACCACCTCCTTGGTGATCTTAATAGTATTTAGCTCCTCCATTCCTACCGCCCCCTGTTTATCCAGCGTTGGAATATTTTTTGTGTCTTCTATGGTGAAGACTGATACAAAATACTCGTTTAATGCCTTTGCCATTTCCATGTTCCCCACCAACAACTCTCCAGTCCCACCCTCCAATGGACCAACGTTCACCTTAGCCACCCTTTTTCTTTTTATATAGCTATAAAAACTCTTACTATTAGTTTTTATGTTGTTCGCTAAATTCCTTTCATAGTCTATTTTCCCCGTCTTAATTAATCTCTTAGTTATTCTTTGCTGACCTTTAAATGCTTCCCAATCCTCTACCCTCCCACTATCTCTGGCTACCTTATATGCCCTTGCCTTCAGCCGAATACTATCCTTTATAGTTTTACTGAGCCATGGCTGACTGTTCTTACCCTTACCCCTTTTTTTCTTCATAGGAATCAATTTTTCCTGAAGGTTATACAGTAGATCCTTAAACGTACACCACTGCTCATGTACCGTCTTATTCTTGAGTCTGCTATCCCAGTCAACTTTGATCAGCTCAGTCCTCATACCTTCATAATCCCCCTTATTTAGACTAAGCACCCTAGCCTGAGTTTCAACCTGCTCCCCTTCTATTTGAATATGGAATTCGACCATATTGTGGTCACTTGTTCCCAACGAGTCCCTAACTATGACATTTTTAATCAATCCTGCTTCATTACACAGGACCAGATCCAAGATTGCCTCCCCCCTTGTCGGTTCTGTGACATACTGTTCTAGGAACCCGTCTCTAATACATTCTATAAACTCTTCCTCTAGTCTACCCTGCCCAGTTTGGTTTGCCCAATTAATATGAAAATTGAAGTCCCCCATGATTACAGCAGTTCCCTTTTTACATGCGTCAACTATTTGCAGATTTATGTTCTGACTAACAGCGTCACAGCTATTTGGAGGTCTATAAATTACACCCACTAGTGTTTTTTTCCCCTTGTTATTCTCTATCTGTACCCAAGCTGTTTCACTATCCTGTTCCTTCAACGCAATATCCTTCCTCTCTATTGCCGTTATCCCCTCCCTTATTAAAAGGGCCACCCCTCCTCCCTTTCTTTCCTGTCTATCTTTTCTAATTGTCGAGTACCCCTCTATATTTAACTCCCAGTCCTGATCCCCTTGCAGCCATGTCTCCGTAATGGCCACGATATCATAACCATATATACTTAATTGCACCGTTAATTCATTTATCTTATTTCGAATACTCCGTGCATTTAGATAAAGCACTTTCAGATGATTTTTACTACCCTTCCTTTCCGTTTTTGCCCCTTTTACATCTAGAGCTTTATCTTCACACATTCTGGATCCTCCTGTCACATTTTGATTTTCCGCTTCCCTAGCCTCCCTAGATGAGCCCTCCAATCTATCCTTCCAAAGCACTGCTGTAATATCTTCCCTGACTAGCAATGCAACACCACCACCTCTTGCCCCTCCAATTCTATCACACCTGAAGCAACGAAATCCTGGAATATTTAGTTTCCAATCACAGCCCTCCTGCAACCATGTTTCACTGATCGCCACAACATCATACTTCCATGTGTCTATCCAGACTCTAAGCCCATCCACCTTTCTTACAATGCTCCTAGCATTAAAATATGCACATTTAAGAAACCCCCCGTCTCTTCTTCTCTGTTTATTTCCTTTTTTTTCTTTCTCCTCTTGTGTCCGAGTGCTTCCCTTTTCTGCTTCCTGCCTCCCATTCGGTCTACTAGCTTTCTCTATTTGAGTCCCTCGCCCCAACTATTCTAGTTTAAAGTCTCCCCAGTGACCTTTGCAAATTTCCCCGCCAGGATGTTGGTCCCCCTCGGGTTCAAGTGCAACCCATCCTCTCTGTACAGGTCCCACCTTCCCCAAAAGAAGCCCCAATGATCCAGAAACTTGAATCCCTGCCCTCTGCACCAGTCTTTCAGCCACGCTTTTATCCTCCACCTCGCTCCATTCTTACTCTCACTGTCGCGTGGTACAGGCAGTAATCCTGAGATTGCTACCTTTTTGGTCCTTTTCCTTAACTCTCCTCCCAACACCCTAAATCCTCCCTTCAAGACCTCTTCACTTTTTTTACCTATGTCATTTGTACCAATATGTACCACGACCTCAGGCTCCTCTCCCTCTGATTTCAGGATATCTTGGATGCGTTGAGACACGTCCGAGACCTTGGCACCAGGGAGGCAGACCACCATCCTGGTCTCCCGACTGCGTCCACAGAAACGCCTATCCGACCCCCTAACAATAGAGTCCCCAATTACTATTGCCCTCTTCTTTTTTTCCCTACCTTTTGGAGCAACAGGGCCGGTCTCTGTGCTGGAGGCCCGTCCGCTGTTGCTACTCCCGGGCAGGCTGTCATCCTCATCCGTACTCAAACAGGAGTACTTATTTGCAAGGTGTACCGACATTGGAGTACTCCCTCGTTCCTGCCTCTGCCCCTTGCCCTTCCTTAGCGTGACCCATATGTCTCTCTCCTGTGGTTTTGGAGTGACCACCTCCCTATAACTCCCCTCTATGACCTCGTCACTCTCCCTGACAAGACAGAGGTCATCGAGCTGCTGCTCCAGGAACCTAATACGGTCCCTTAGGAGCCCCATCTCTCTGCACCTGGTGCAGATGTGGACGTCTGGAGGGCCATCCGACACCATGACCTCCCACATCTGACATCCAGAACAGTACACTGCTCTGACTGTCATTCTCTCACCTTACCCTGGATCCGATACCAGTACAATACAATAGAAACTGCTGGGAGAAATCAACAGGTATCTGACTCACAACAACTGCTCCCTCTTGCCCTTTAAACTGTACCTTTATTATATAAACAAAAAGCACTGTACCTTTAGCCCACTGTACCCTTAGCCCACTGTACCCTTAGCCCACTTTACCTTTACTAAAGCACTGAACCTTTAACCATAAAGCATAAATGCTAACCTGAGGTCGCACCCAATCAGCTGCTTCCTCTAGTCTGCTTCCACCAATCAGCGGCTTCCCCAGAAACCCTCCCTATGGAGTGTGGAACGTTACGGGATTTGGTAAGCCCTGACCCTCCTCCACTGTCTCCAACGGTCCCGGGCCTCTGTGAAAACAAGCCCCGTGCCCGATTTAAGTACTCACCGCCCTGACCCTCCTCCGCTGTCTCCAACGGTCCCGGGCCTCTGTGAAAACAAGCCCCGTGCCCGATTTAAGTACTCACCGCCCTGACCCTCCTCCGCTGTCTCCAACGGTCCCGGGCCTCTGTGAAAACAAGCCCCGTGCCCGATTTAAGTACTCACCGCCCTGACCCTCCTCCGCTGTCTCCAACGGTCCCGGGCCTCTGTGAAAACAAGCCCCGTGCCCGATTTAAGTACTCACCGCCCTGACCCTCCTCCGCTGTCTCCAACGGTCCCGGGCCTCTGTGAAAACAAGCCCCGTGCCCGATTTAAGTACTCACCGCCCTGACCCTCCTCCGCTGTCTCCAACGGTCCCGGGCCAGTACTTTATTTATTTTTGAGGATAGATTAAAAAATCTAATAAGAGATAGAATGCATCCCTAACTAGCCTGTTAACATCAACATGAAAGTTGACCCATTAATGATTCAAATATCCAGAACAAACACTGGAGTATCCAATGTAAGTTTGCCTGAGAAGTCATCCTCTATTTCTGGAGAAGCGGGAGATTGCAGGTGCTGAAATCTGGTGCAAAAAATAAATGCTTGAAGAACTCAACATTCATGTAACATCTGTGGAGGCAAAATATTGAGTAGATTGAGGGATTGTTGAGTAGATTAAGGCTCCTTCCTTTGTTCTGAAATGCTTTATTTTAACCACGTGAAATCAAAGGAAAAGTGGTCTCAATTCACAAAGATCGCTCCTCAAAATAAGATACATGTGATTCAGTGGTTGCCCAATTTATATATACAAGACATTGTTCCCATTAAACCTATACTCTTGGGAAAGAATGTAACTTCTTTAACTACAGATCCAAATACAAAGATCTAATGTAAAATGAAAATACAATATATATTTCCCTAATTAAAATAATAATAATAATAATAAATTTTATTTATGGGCGCCTTTCAAGAGTCTCAAGGACACCTTACAAAAATTGAGCATGTAGAGGAAAAACATGTAAGGGGAATGAAATAAATAGTAGAGACATGACTAGTACACAAAGTAAAGACAGAATTCAATACAAAACACAGTATGAGGCAATTAATGCACAGATGAAAAGGGACGGGGACGTGGGGCTAAGGATAGGCAGAGGTGAAGAGATGGGTTTTGAGGCGGGACTGGAAGATGGTGAGGGACACGGAATTGCGGATCAGTTGGGGGAGGGAGTTCCAGAGCCTGGGAGCTGCCCTGGAGAAGGCTCTGTCCCCAAAACTGCGGAGGTTGGACTTGTGGATGGAGAGGAGACCGGCTGATGTGGATCTGAGGGACCGTGAGGGTTGGTAGGGGGAGAGGAGGTCAGTGAGATATGAGGGGGCCAGATGGTGGAGGGCTTTGTAGGTGAGGACCAGGATTTTGTAGGTGATCCGGTGGGAAGCCAGTGAAGTTTTTTGATGACTGGAGTGATGTGATGCCAGGATTTGGTGTGGGTGATGAGTCGGGCGGCTGCGTTCTGGACCAGTTGGAGTCGGTTGATGTAGGTGGAGCTGATGCCAAGGAGAAGTGAGTTGCAATAGTCCAGTCGGGAGGAGATGAAGGCATGGATGAGTCTTTCAGCAGCAGGCGGTGTGAGAGAGAATAATAAACTATATATTTCCCAGATGATCTTCTTTATACATCATTTTTAAACTAGCATTATCTTACGTTACACACTTTAAAATAGAAATTTACTTTGTCTTTACAAACTCACATCTCCTATTTCGCCAGCATAGCAAGGGTCATATAAATGTCCCAGGTGACAAACGATAATGGTCCCTTGCCAGTTTACATTCCCTCCCCCCTTCCTGTTATCTCTAGGGGTTGACATTCCAGCTTCATTCTTGGGCCTCTTTTCGACTTTGCCATCACACTGACAACATTATTCAAAGGATTGCTACATTTCCAGAAGACCATCCCTTTCCCAACACCTTAGTCCCCTCAGTTTGTAAAAACAAAAGGAATCCAACATACAAAGGTCACATAGCCCCCGCCCAACAAACTTTTACCCATCTCATCTGTCTTTCCTCTTATCCCAACATGAGTATAATTAAACGTAGCTCACAGATCCTGAGATGCCTTGCTATCTAAGACAAATATAAACAGATGTCAGTCGTAAACGCTGAGCACTTTGTTTTACAGAAGAGCTAAGGAATGTGTCCTCATGAAAAAGCATGTGGTCTGTGACCAAATGGCCTGTAACCTGTGAACGGCCACACTAACAAACTACTTTTAAATACAGATTATATAAGATACATTTAATACAGAAAATAATATCTACTACAATGTCAGAGCCACTGGATTGTAGTGACAAAGACACTCTACCATACTTTTCTTTGGAACTCGACGATAGTGGTCCTCTTAAACCAGGTGGGAACCTCAGAATGGAACAGGGCGTGATTAAAGATGTACGTGAATATTCCTACCAGCTGGTCCACTCAGGTGTTTAGGACATGGTCGGTAACTCCATCCGGGCCAGTTGCTTTCTGCAGGTTCATTCTCAGGAATGCGATCTTGGTCCTCCCATGCTTGTTGGGGTGGATATTGTCCTTTCACAGCCTTCTGTTCAAATTGAACTTAGAATACTTGGGAAGGATATGTTTTTGCTAGCGATACTTCATCATCGCTCTGATGCCGGTAATAGCATAAAAGCTTTAGAACTATCAAGAAGTGCATGTGTGGTTATCCTGGGAATTTAGCTTGGAGTCAAATTCACTCTTTGCATCCTTGTTGGCTTTGCAAAGCTCATGTATAGATTCCTTGCACCACGGGATCGTTTAAGTTGAACGCTGGAGACATCGACTTTGTCCGGGAGTGATCTCCCATGTTTTTCCCATAATTGGGGAACACTCGTATTCTCTTCTTTGGCACGCAGCCCTCTAGAAACTTAATCTGTGACAGCAATGGCATGCTCATTTAGGCTGATTACGGCAACGAATGTAGACCAATCTCCGACTTAAAGTAATGAAGGAGCTCAATTGTTTCCTTAGACCAGCATTGTACAACTTTCTAAGCTTGGATCCTCCCGCTTCAGTTTCTTCTTATAAGCAGGGAGTATAAAGGGCCTGTCCCACTTGGCAATCATCGACTGACATATCAGGTCACCAAAAAATTCATAGCGTGATGCGGCATGATGCAGTGTGATGCGGTGGTGTCGCTGCGTGATGATGGATGACGTGCAGTGTTTTTTCAAGTGTCGCTACAATTTTTTTGTCGTGGATGTATATTTAGAAATGTTCGAAATCATTTGGCGACACTGATATGACGCCGGCAGTCGCCGAAAAACACAGCCTGGTGGTCATATTCAAACATGTGGTGGGGGAAATAATGGTAGGAATCCTTGATAGTTGTGCAAAAGTCGTCACGGATGTTTGGGCCCCTGGTGGGACAGGAGACATGCTGATAGTCGGATTTTATGAACAAGGCCACAAGGTGCCTTCTAGCTAGGCTATTGATAGCAATATATCATTCATCTAGTGTAAGACTCGCATCAGCATGGGATGTAAACTGCTGTCAGATTAGCCAAAGTGAATACCCATAACAGGAGGTAGGGAGAGCACTTCAGTGTTGGATATTTTAGGACTGAGAAGCAGGAGCTCTTCAGGACTATCGATTCAGAGCATCACAAGGTGTTGATTAGGAAGCAGACCCATAGCCCCTCTTCTTGACAAAAGAACACTATTTGTCCATCAGTTAAATTCAGAAGCCTTCAGTTGTATGGCAAAGCAGGACTGAATGTAGACCAATCCTCAACTCGAAGTCTCGACTGAACCATGAATCTGTTAAACAGAACCACAGCAGTTTCTCAGTTCCCATAGACACAGGGGACAAGCTATAAATTCATCCAGCTTATTTTCAATAGTTTGGACATTTGCCAGGTGTATGCTGGGGAGGAGGGACTTGTAAACCATGTTGTTTCAATCTCACTCGTAGACCAGCATGCTGGGAAACAGCATGTTTCCCGCATTTCCGATAGTATGGAGTACCATAGTCGATGTTCTTGGACAATGTACCAAACATATGTGAGGATGCTGTTCATTGACTTCAGTTCAGCTTTCAATATGATAGTCCCCACCAGACTTGCTGAGAAGCTGCTGAAACTGGGGCTTAACACTCCCCTGTGTGCCTGGATCCTGGACTTTCTCACCGCCAGGCCCCAGGTGGTCAAGATGGGGAGACATACATCCAACCCCATCACCCTGAACACAGGATCCCCCCAGGGTTGCATCCTTAGCCTGCCTCTGTACTCCCTGTACACACATGACTGTGTGGCCAGGTTCAGCTCCAACTCCATCATCAAGTTTGCTGATGACACTGTGGTGGTGGGCCTGATCTCTGATATCGATGAGAAGGCCTACCGGGAGGAAGTGGCTGATCTGGCACTCTAGTGTCAGGCCAAAAGCCTCCTCTTGAATGTCACAAAAACTAAGGAGCTGATTGTGGACTTTAGAAGGGCACAACATCCAAGGACGTACACGCCACTGGAGATAAATGGGACTACTGTGGATAGGATGAGCTGCTTTAAATACCTGGGAATCCACATCACAGAGGATCTGACATGGACAACACACACTGCCGCACTGATGAGTAAGGCAAAGCAGCGCCTTTACCATCTCAGACAGCTGAGGACATTCAGAGTCTCTCTTAGGATCCTTCAGTGTTTCTACTCTGGGCTGTAGAAAGCATCTTGTCCGGCAACATCACAATCTGGTTTGGGAACAGCTCTGCCCAGGGCAGGAAGGCTCTGCAGAGAGTAGTGCGTTTGGCCGAACGCACTATGGGAACTACACTCGCCCCCCTGCAGGAACTATTCACCAGGAGGTGCAGATCCAGAGCCAGCAACATTATGGGCGACCCTACCACCCCAGCAACGGTCTTTTCCAGCTGCTACAGTCAGACAAACGCCTCCGCTGTCATGCTGTGAAAACAGAGAGGATGAGATGGAGTTTCTTCCCACAGGCCATCAGGACTGTAAACTCTTATCTCACCAGGGACTAATTTACTGTACTAATTTACTGTTGTGTTGTGTTGTGTCTTTTTTAAAAATTATTTTCTAACATAAAAATACTGATTCTGTTCTATTCTGTTCTGTAGTTTTTGCACAATCCGCAGGCATTGCCACTTTCATTTCACTGCACATCTTGTATGTGTATGCGACAAATAAAGTTGACTTGACATGATAATGTACTTTTCACTCCATTTAATTAAAGAAATGGTAATCTAAAAAGAAGATAATAATCGTGCATGTAATTAACAACATTAAACAATTGCAAAAGCATTTTAACCTGTTTGCGTTAAGGTAAAATTAGTCCAAGCAAAGGAGCTGGTCATCAATCTGCCACTTATTTTTTTCCTGCAACCGCAGGGTAAGAGTTCCAGGCCAACATAAATGAAACTGACAGTCCTGTGTGCTAATTTTACTCTGCTGGTGTTGGCCGATCATATCTCTATTGATGTTCACCTTTCCAATAGAATAAATATATTGGCATGATTGAACATTCCTGGCTGTCATTTTATCCTATTGTCATTCTTCTTCTGTGACTCACAAAAACATATTTGTCCCTGACTTTGTCCCTATTCTGAACTTCAATCATTTTCAATGCTTGACATTTAAATTTCCCAGTGATTTTTAACATTCAATTATTTCACTGCATGCGATTTCTAACCCTACTTCCAAATATAAAAACTCACTCTCCAATTTCTCTGCTATTCAAATTCCTCTCTTGCAGTTGCTTAAGCTTCACATATTGCAGCTCCCTTTATAAATAATTCCACCTCTACCTTTTCAAATATTCTTTTAAAGATCCCTTTAATTTTTTTTACAAATGTTACTTCTCTGGAGATTGTAGACTCAATATTAAATTATTTTTCACTATAGCTGTGTGTATTTTTCTTTATAGCTGTCCTCAACAGAGGAGGACAAAGGGGTTAATTAAGTGGGGGGTGCGGGGGGAAAGAGCATGAAAGAAAGCTTGCTGGGAATATAAAAACGGACTCTAAAAGCATCTTTTTAGATATGTAAAAAGGAAAAGATTAGTGAAGACAAATGTAGGTCCCTTACAATCAGAGACAGGTGAATTTATAATGGGTAAACAAGGAAATGGCAGTTAAATGAGTACTTTGGTTCTGTCTTCACTAAGGGAGACACAAACGATCTCCCAGAAATACTAGGAGACCGAGGATCTAGTGATAGTGCGAGGAACTGAAGGGAATCCACATTATTCAGGAAATGGTGCTCGGTAAACTGTTGGGACTGAAGGCAGATAAATCCCCAGGGCTTGATGGTCTGTATCCCAGAGTACTCAAGGAGGTGGCCCTAGAAATCGTGGATGCATTGGTGATCATTTTCCAATGTTCTTTTGACTCTGGATCAATTCCTGTGGACTGGAGGGTAGCCAATGTAACTTCACTTTTTAAGAAAAGAGGGAGGGAGAAAACGGGGAATTATAGACCAGTTAGCCTTACATCGGTAGTAGTGAAATGTTTAAGAAGGAACTGCAGATATTCCTATTCCTTCGCTCCATAGATGCTGCCTCACCCACTGAGTTTCTCCAGCATTTTTACCTACCTTCGGTAGCAGGGAAGATGCTTGAGTTGATTATTAAAGATTTTATAGCAGCGTATTTGGAAAGCAGTGACAGGATCGGTCCAAGTCAGCTTAGATTTATGAAGAGGAAATCATTATGCTTGACTAATCTTCTGGAATTTTTTGAGGATGTAACAAGTAGAATGGATAAGGGAGAGCCAGTAAATGAGGTGTATCTGGACTTTCAAAAAGCTTTTGACAAGGTCCCACACAAGAGATTAGTGTGCAATATTAGAGCACATGGTATTGGGGGTAGGGTATTGACATAGATAGAGAACAGCAGATTATTTTTTTTAAAGAAACGGAGGGCTTTAAGACCCTCCTGGTGGGAGATGGAGGTGTAGAGTGACTGAACATCCATGATGAAGATAAGGGAATGGGGGCCAGGAAAACGGAAGTCACGGAGGGGACAAAGAGCGTGTGAGAGAACTGTTTGGCAGACAGGAAGCAAAGAATGGGAATTAACGGGTCCTTTTCAGAATGGCAGACAGTGACTAATGGGGTACAGCAAGGCTCGGTGCTGGAACCCCAGTTATTTACAATATATATTAACAATTTAAACAAGGGAATTAAATGTGACATCTCCAAGTTTGCGGATGACACAAAGCTGGGTTGCAGTGTGAGCTGTGAGGAGGATTCTATGAAGCTGCAGGGTGATTTGGATAGGTTGGGTGAGTGGGCAGATGCAGTATAATGTGTATAATTGTGAGGTTATCCACTTTGGTTGAAAAAACAGGAAGGCTGATTATTATCTGAACGGTGTCAGATTAGGAAAAGGGGAGGTGCAACGAGACCTGTGTGTGCTTGTACATCAGTCACTGAAAGTAAGCATGCAAGTACAGCAGGCAGTGAAGAAAGCTCATGGCATGTTGGCCTTCATTGCGAGAGGATTTGAGTTTAGGAGCAAGGAGGTCCTACTGCAGTAGTACAGGGCCATGGTGAGACCGCACCTGGAGTATTGTATTGGAGTTCACCAGGTTAATTCCCGGGATGGCAGGACTGTCATATGGTGAAATTTGAATTTAGAAGGATGAGACGGGATCTTATAGAAACATATACAATTCGTAAAGGATTGGACAGGCTAGATGCAGGAAACGTGTTTGCGATGTTAGGGGAGTCCAGAATTAAGTTTAAGAATAAGGGGTAGGCCATTTAAGACTGATGAGGAAAAAAATGTTAGCCAGAGAGTTGTGAATCTGTGGAATTCTCTGCTACAGAAGGCAGTGGAGGTGAATTCACTGGATGTTTTCAAGAGAGAGTTAGATTTAGCTCTTAGGGCCAAAGGAATCAGGGGATATCGGGAAAAACCAGGAACAGGACACTGATTTTAGATGATCAGCCATGATCATATTGAATGGCGGTGCTGGTTCGAAGGACCGATTGGCCTACTACTATACATATTTTTCTGTTCTTCTATGTTTCTATCTCTCTTCATCTTTGGTATTGGTTTATTATTGTCATGTGTGTCGAGATACAGTGAAATACTTTTTTTCATGTCATCCAGTGAAATCATTCTTCAGTTCAGTTCAGTTCAGTTTAGTTTATTGTGACGTGTACCAAGGTACAGTGAAAAGCTTTTGTTGCATGCTAACCAGGCAGCAAAGAGACAATGCATGATTACAATCAATCCATTTACAGTGTATAGATACATGATAAGGGAATAATGTTAAGTGAGAGATTTAAGAGTGTAATATGAGTTTGTAGATCTGCCTCTGTGGCTAGCACGCAAATAGTCGCCTGTGTTGGGTGCCATCTGTACATGAGATCAATCATATTACTTTTAAAAAATATATATTTTTATTAGAAGCAATGTACAGTAGTATAAATCACGACATATGACAAAATACATTTAATGTACATCTTCCATTTTAAATTTAACAAGAAAGAAATAGAACGAGAGAAATAGAGCGAGAAAGAGAGATAGTTAAAGAGAAAGAAATAGTGAATGTGTAAACCCCTAGACTACCAGATAGTGCAGTCCAGGAGTGAATGAGTAAAAGCCTATAGAAGAATAAGAAGACAAAAACTAAAAAGAAAAAAAAGAAAAAAGGGACGTTTACGTGTTGATATACCTGCTTCTTTTCTCACCACACCCATCACCCTGTCCGTGAATCGGTTTACTTCCAGAGTTGTGTTGCACCATACTATACTTGTAATGAATCAATGAAAGACCATATCTTTAAAAATTGCTCTGATTTTCCCGCTAAGACGAGTCTCATATCTTCAAGATGTAGCGTCTCAGACATGCTTGTGATCCACATTTTAAGCGTTGGGGTGGATGCATTTTTCCAAAAAGATCAATCATATTACTATATGACAATAAAAAATGTGACAAAAAAGTATAATTGAATCATAGAATCAAGCCTTACACAAGTACAACATGATATGCAAAGAGAATAGGGATCTAAAAAGTGTAATGATTGCAGTGAATGATAATATATTCTCTTCTGTGACCAGCATGTTGCCACACTACGATGCCATCTTGTTAATGGATTGAGTTTTGTTTTTAACTTGAACCACATTTCGTATAGCTGGCTGTGAATATGTACACAGCAAGTCTTCACAAACAGCTTCTTTCTTCTATTTAAGTAATCATTAGGAGTCAAGGATGACTTGTTCCCATAGTAGATCTGTAATTCTGAGCTGGCTGATGAGTCCATGTGGGATGTGCAGACTATGTCACAGATGGACCAGGATGTGCTTGACAGAGCGGAGAGGCAGACTGCTCCTTCTGCTGCTTATGGTTGGTTTCATTAGCTGCTGAAGAATGGACTTGAGGTTCTCAATCCAATCACAAAAGTTATTTCTCCAATTACATAACCAGCAGTTACCTTTCATAAATGAGGATGTTAGAAGGCTTTATGAACATTATTGCATCACTGTTCAGTTTATTATCACGTGTACCAAGGTGCAGTGAAAAGTTTTTATTGCATGCAATCCAGTAGGCGGAAAGACAATACATGATTACAATCAATCAATTTACAGTGTATAGATGCATGATTAGGAAATAACATTTAGTGCAAGGTAAAATAAGTAAGTCCGATCAAAGATAGTGCGAGGGTCCTCAATGAGGTAGATAGTAGTTCTCTCATGCTAGAGCTATGTGCTTGGTTTAGAATGAATGAATGAATGAAAACTTTATTGTCATTCAGATATACACCTAGACACAGTGCACCTTGAACGAAATTTCGTTGCATTTGACTCTCCAATCAGGTAAATAGTAAAAGTAAAAGTGCTAGGTGCGTCTATAAAAATGCCTCATGTGCATGGTTCTGTAAAATAAATATATATAAAAAGTTTTTTTTAAAGTGTCGATATTTAAAAAGTTCTAGCCTCGGTTTTGTTGATTGTTCAGTAATCTTATGGCCTGGGGGATGAAGCTGTTGCAGAACCTGGTTGTCCCGCTCTTCATGCTGCGGTACCTCCTCCCAGAGTTAAGCAGTATAAACAGTCCGAATTGTGGGTGTGTGGGGGCTCTGGTAATGCCCTTAGCTCTAATCAGACAGCGCTTGTACCCCATGTCCATGATTGAAGGAAGAGAAGTCCCAATGATTTTTTCCGCTGTCCTCACCACTCTCTGAAAGCACTTCCAGTCCGCAGCTGTACAGCTGCCGCACCACGTAGAGATGCAGCTGGTCATGACCGACTCAATTGTGCTTCTGTAGAAAGTGGCGAGTTTGGGAGGGTGGAGGTGTAAACTTCTCAACCTGCGGAGGAAGTACAACCGCTGCTGTGCCCGTTTTGCCAGAGATGTAATGTTTGTGGACCAGTTTAAGGTGTCCGTTATATGTACCCCCAGGAACTTGATCTTTTTCACCTGCTCCACTGCTGAGTTGTTGATGCAAAGTGGAGTGTGACTGGGCTGAATTTTCCTTCTGAAATCGACGACAATCTCCTTGGTTTTGTTCACATTTAGGAGAAGGTTGTTCCTGCTGCACCAGCTCACGAGCTGTTCCACCTCCTCTCTATATGCCTGGTCGTCGTTATTGCGGATGAGGCCCACTACTGTTGTGTCATCCGCGTATTTGATGATATGGTTAGTAGTGGACCTGGCGACACAGTCATGTGTCATCAATGTGAAGAGCAGCGGACTCAGGACACAGCCCTGAGGGGATCCGGTGCTCAGTGTGATGACCGAGGAGGTGTTCTTCCCCACCCGCACAGACTGGGGTCTTTCAGAAAGGAAATCCAGGATCCAGTTGCATAGTATGGTATTGAAACCTAGGGGTGCCAGTTTGCTCACCAGATGCTGGGGGATTATCGTGTTAAATGCTGAGCTGAAATCAACAAACAGCATCAGCACGTGGGTGTTCCTCTCCTCCAGGTGTTGTAGGCTCAGGTGGACTACAGAGGAAATAGCATCCTCTGTGGAGCGGTTCGGGCGATAAGCAAACTGGAACGGGTCAAAACTGGAGGGGAGTTTAGAGACCATGTGCTGCTTAATAAGCCTCTCAAAGCACTTCATTATTATTGGTGTGAGTGCTACGGGGCGGTAATCATTCAGGCAGGTTATTGTAGAAGGAGTTTGGTGTTGGATATTCAAACAATACAGTTGCTCAGTGGACGTAATTAGAACTATTGGCCTCAGAGAGGACACTGAGTTGTTTCTGCGCTGAGTTTTTCTGCCAGTAGATTTGCAGAACTTTCCCCTCGGATCTTCAATAAATTCAACAAACCTTCACCAAATTGCCGCACCTATTTCTTGCAAAAGCATTTCTGCTGCTGCTGTTGTTTTTGGGTAGGGCCAATGGAGAAAACAGAGAAGAGCATGTGATGTGTAGGAAGGAACTGCAAATGCTGGTTTACACAGAAGATGGAAATAAAATGCTATTGGTACCTCAGTTCTCTAAGACAGATGAGACTAGAGACAAAAGACAGGAGTCTGGAGAAGTGTCTCGACCTGAAACATCACCTGTTCCTCTTCTCCAGAGATGCTGCCTGACCCGCTGAGTTACTCCAACATTTTGTGTCTATCTTTGAAGAGCATGTGATGGTCAGTCCATCTGTTCCTTTTGTGGCTTGTGTGACATGAACATTCCTGTTGTCTCTCACCAAGGTAATGGTTTTACACAAAGGCGAAGTGCCCCGATCATGGAATATTGTGGTGTGGTCTTGTGCTTGTCTCTTAGATATAATGTGGTGTCCACATTGTCTTTTTCTGGAACTCAGGCCGGGCTTGCTCAAGGTTGGAGCAGAAATCCTGCTTGGCTCAAATATAAACACCAATGATTGTAGCATGCTAGTCGCTGCTTACCTGTTCCACATGGGGATGTCAGCCTTTCCCATTCTTAATTGTTAAACTTACTCCATAAAAACAGTCAGTGTTTCTCCTTTCCCCTTTCAGATTTAAACCCATTACCTTGTGGTAGTCACCTCCTGTCCTTTGCACTCCACCGAATTCCCAAAATAACAGAATGGAGCAACCTACATGAGACTGCAGAGTGAGGATGTTGTTCAGAGTGAGGATGAATCTATCCTTGTTCACCAGCAAAATTTCCATCTGAAGTCATAAATTGAGTGGAGTACACCAAGGGGCAATAGTCTGCCAATATCAAGCAGTATCAAGGGTCAGTGGTGGTGCTGTGAGCCGGCAGCCCTGCCAGTAGCGTGTTAGTTGTTCTACTTTTTTTTTTTTTTTAGTGTGTCTTAATATGTGTTTTAAATGTCTCTCTGTGTGACTTGTGTGGGGGTGGTGTGGGGGGGGGGGGTGGTAAGGGGGAAACCATTTCAGTCACCTCCTCCATGGAGAGGCAACTTTTCCCATGTCGCCTCCCCCGTGGCCTAACATCGAGGATCGGTGCGGCCTTTCCTGGAGATGCACCTGGGGCTTCAGCAGCAGGCGCAGCGAGGACACTTTCGTCATGGAGCGGGTGAGCCCTCGCCGGGGGTCGCTGGAGGGGAGCGCGCCATTCGCTGGCCCGCGGCAGCCTGAAGTTGTGGTCTGCAGAGCTCCAGCTGGCAGCGTCCTGGGCCTGGGATCCCTAGTTGGGGACCCGAGAGAAGAGCTCCGACCGCCGGCCCGCGGCCAACTTCTATCGCGGGCGCAGAGGGGACTTACCTTCCGGAGCGGGGTCCCTCGACGGAGATCCCTGGAGATGAGCTCCGACCGCCGGCCCTGCAGTCTGCGGTGCTTCTTGCTGCGGCGCGGTGGGGACTTTAAATCTTCGACCGCTGGCCTGCAGCCTACACCAACTTGAAGCCGCGGTCTCTGGTGGGGAGGCACCGGTTCAGGGCTTACCTGGACTTACCTTTTCTGAACATCTGGACGTCCGCAGCGGTGACTGCGGAGGGTTGTGGTCCCGACCACGGGGGGAAATGGAGGAGGAGTGGCCAAATGTTGTGCCTTCCACCACAGTGATGAATGCTGTGGTGGATGTTTGTGTTAAATTATTATCGTGTATTGTGTGTTCTTTTTTATTGTACCGCTGCTGGCTCTGAATTTCCCTCAGAAAGGGATTAATAAAGTATTTATCTATCTCTATTTATCTATTGAGGGTACAGCCTCTGGCTTACTGGAGTTCTCAGATGGGGTGCAGGAGGGATTCCTACCTAACCTCAAGCCTCCAGTAGTAAGGCCCCTAGGACCGGAGAAGAGATCACACTGCTATCTTTAGGCTTCTTTTGTCATTGCACTTCAGGGTACAGATTTGCACCTGATACCATCTCAGAGTTGGAGAATGAAGGGATCTATGCTGGGGATCTGGGAGCAGGGCTGCTCTGAGGGGAGGTCAAGAAGAAAGAAGATGCAGATGGGGCAACACAGTGGGTAGATGGTAAAGCCGCTGCCTTACAGAGCCCGACATCCAGGCTCGATCCTGACCTTGGGTGCTGTCTGTGTAGAGTTTGCACATTCTCCCTTTTACTACGCAGGTTTCCATCCAGTGCTCCAGTTTCCTCCCACATCCCTATTGCGGGTTATAGGTTAATTGTTTTCTGTAAATTGCCCCTAGTATGTAGGAAATGGATGTGAAAGTGGAATACCGTAAGACTAGTGTGAACTAGTATGAACGGGTGATCTATGGTTGATACGGACACAGTGGGCTGAAGGGCTTGTTCCCATGCTGGATCTTTCAATCAATCTTTCACAGAGAGAATGGTAGGTCAGAGGGAAGAGAGTGATATGGGTAGCTGGATCAAATATGGAAGGAGAATGTGGTAGAAGAGAGAGGATGACAACAAATGATTTGGTGAGAGACATTTTGAGGTGGGTAGGATGAATGTAGAGGGTGGTGCCCATACTGAAGGAGAGTTATGCCCCTGTCCCACTTAGGAAACCTGAACGGAAACCTCTGGTGACCTTGCGCCCCACCCAAGGTTTCCATGAGTCGCCAGAGGTTTTGGTCACTCGTCAGGAAAGCCTCGACCGAAGCGTGAGCTACATCTACTGACCAAAGATCCTACAGGATTTTTGCTACCAACCGCACACACACACATACACACACACACATAAACACATCGCGAAGGTGAGGGCCAGAGACAGCGGAGGAGCGATGAAGAGGAAGGTTAACGGCTGCGACAGAGCACAGTAAGTCCTTTAAAGAGCGCGGGAGAGAGGGAGAGAAGGGCAGAGAAGGGCAGAGAAGGGCAGAGAAGGGCAGAGAAGGGCAGAGAAGGGGAAAGAAGGGGAGAGAAGGGGAGAGAAAAGGGGAGAGAAAAGGGGAGAGAATGACAAAGAGAAGGGCAGAGAGAAGGACAGAGAGAAGGACAGAGAGGACAGAGAGAAGGACAGAGAGAAGGACAGAGAGAAGGAGAGCGAGAAGGACAGAGAGGACAGAGAGAAGGGGAGAGAGAAGGGGGAGAGAGAAGGGGGAGAGAAGGGAGAGAGAAGGAGGAGAGAATGGGTGGAGAAGGGGTGGAGACAGTTTTAAGAAGTTTAACAAAGTTAGCGGGCATTTTACCTTCTGGCGGATCCTGAAAACCAAAGATCCTTGCTGAATCTTTGCTGAAAACTCCAATGAGCCAATCAAAATGGCCGGTCAGCGAAGGGGTTGGCCTTCGACTGCCTTTGAGTAAATAGCGACCCCACTCGATCGGCTTCGACCAAACGGCAACCTATTTTTAGTCGAGGCCCGTTTTGATTTTGTTGAAATAATCGCAGGAACATAGAAGAAGTCTTGTCTATGCGGAAACCACTTTCAACCATTAGGGAGAGTGACCAAAACCTCCGGGAACCTCCGGGAAGCTCGCGGAAACCTTGGGTGGGGCACAGGGTCACCAGAGGTTTCCGTTCAGGTTTCCTAAGTGGGACAGAGGCATTTTACAAACACTATTGTGATCATGTCAGGTAATTCTATATGGTATGTTAACTGGCTAGAAATGAAGAAATGTTGCTCTTCAATCTCCATCATCATGTAGCTGTTCCAAGGGTAATTAATATTTATGATTAGCAAGTTTGCAGATGACACAAAAGTGGTTGGTACTTTAGATAGTGAAGATGGTTGTCAAAGATTGCAGCATGATCTTCATTGGTTGGGCAGGTGTGCTAAGGAATTGTTGATGGAATACAGAGATATGAGAGATTTTGCATTTTGTCAAGTCTAACTAGGGCAGGACCTACACAGTGAATGGCAGTGTTCTGGGGAGTGTTGTACAGCAGAGGGATCTCAGAGTGTAGGTACATAGTTCATTGAAAGTAGCATCACAGGTAGATAGGGAGGTCACAAAGGCTTTTGGCACATTGGCCTTCATCAATTAGGAATGCCAAACTCAATCACAAACGGCGGATTGAGGAGCACTTCCATAACAACTCTGACCCCAGGCGCATGTGGCAAGGAATCAAATCCCTTGCCGATTACCAGAAAGTTAACACCCCTCCCCCAGACAACGCCACCCTTCCTGACGAGCTAAACCATTTCTATGCTCGCTTTGACCGTGATAACAAAACCCCAGCCATCAAAGTTGCTCCACCCCCAAATGAACAACCCCTCAGTCTCTCCACCTCTGCTGTACAAGATGCACTGAGCAAGGTGAATGAGCGCAAAGCTGCCGGCCCCGATGGCATCCCTGGCCGGGTGCTTAGGGCATGTGCTGGACAACTATCCCAAGTCTTTACCGACATTTTCAATCACTCACTGGCCCAGGGTGTTGTCCCCACTTGCCTCAAGACATCAACCATCGTGCCAGTGCCCAAACAGTCAGCCACAGGGAGCCTCAACGATTTCCGCCCAGTGGCACTCACCCCTGTCATTGCTAAGTGCTTTGAGCGGCTGATCTTGGTTCACCTCAAAGCCAGCCTCCCCCCCACACTGGACCCCCATCAGTTTGCCTACCGGGCCAACAGGTCTACAGAGGATGGCATATCGGCGGCCCTACACTCTGCCCTGACCCACCTGGACAACAACAACTCCTACATCAGGTTGCTGTTCATTGATTTCAGCTCCGCTTTCAACACTGTCATCCCCGCCAGCTTGATCACCAAACTCAGCGGGCTTGGCATCTCCACCTCCCTCTGCAACTGGACACTGGATTTCCTCACCAACAGACCACAGTCTGTTAGGGTCAACAACCTCAACTCCACCACTATAACACTGAACCACAGTGCCACAGGGGTGTGTGCTCAGCCCTCTCCTCTACTCCCTCTTCACCCACGACTGCATCCCTAAGTACGGATCCAACGCCATCATTAAGTTTGCTGACGACACCACGGTGGTAGGACTGATCAGTGACAACGATGAGTCAGCCTACCGAGAGGAGGTCCAGCACCTGACAACCTGGTGTGCCAATAATAACCTCGTCCTCAACTCCAAGAAGACGAAGGAACTTATTGTCGACTTCAGGAAGGTCAGAGGGGGCAGACATACCCCCATCCACATAAACGGGACTGAGGTGGAGCGCGTCTCCAGCTACAAATTCCTCGTGGTACACATCTCGGAGGATTTGTCCTGGTCCCTCAACACCTCCAAGCTGATCAAAAAGGCACAGCAGCGCCTTTACTTCCTGAGGAGGCTCAAGAAAGCCCACCTGTCCCCCCAGATCCTGACCAACTTCTACAGGTGTACCATCGAGAGCATCCTGACCGCCTGCTTCACGGTATGGTACAGCAGCTGCACTGTTGCGGACAGGAAGGCACTACAACGGGTGGTGAAAACCGCGCAGCACATCATCGGTGCCCCGCTCCCTGCCATGGATGCCCTCCACAGAAAACGGTGTCTGAAACGAGCTGGGAAGATCATTAAAGACTCCTCCCACCCCAATCATGGACTGTTTGCCCTCCTCCCATCAGGGAGGCGGTACAGGAGCCTCAGGTCTCGTACCAGTAGGATGAGGAACAGCTTCTACAATCATACCGTCGCATTGCTGAACTCAGAGTCCCGCCGATAGATTCCTCCGGTCCCTCCGTCCCCCATTGTTTAATTATTCTGCATTTTTTATTGTTCTGTATCCTCTTTTTTTTTAAATTTCTATATTGCACTACTACGGACTGACGCAAAACTGCATTTCGTTGTACCGATACTCAGTATTTGTGCAATGACATTAAAGTTGAATTGAATTGAATGTTAGGAGGTCATGTTACGGTTACATAAGACATTGATGAGGCCACGTTCAGTGTATTGCGTTCAGTTTTGGGCACCATATTAGAGGAAAGATGTGGTCATGCTGGAAAGGTGCAGAGATGATTTATGAGGATGTTGTCAGGACTCAAGGGCCTGACCAATAGGGAGAGGTTGAGCAGGCTTGGACTTTATTCCTTGGAGTGCAGAAGGGTGAGGGGTGATCTTATAGAGGTGTACAAAATCATCTTATTCTTCTTATCGAATCCACACACAAGTTTAGAAGTTGTTCAGCCAGAGCTGAACTCACTTCTCAGCATCTGCATACTATGGTGCCTGTTTTGTCATTTCTTGTGCTTCTTGTGATTGGTAATAGACAATAGGCAACAGAAAATAAGTGCAGGAGTAGGCCATTCGGCCCTTCGAGCCAGCACCGCCATTCAATTTGATCATGGCTGATCATCCACAATCAGTACCTCGTTCCTGCCTTCTCTCCATATCCCTTAACTCCGCTATCCCAAAGAGCACTATCTAACTCTCTCTTGAAAGCATCCAGTGAACCATCCTCCATCGCCCTCTGAGGCAGAGAATTCCACACACTCACAACTCTTTGTGTGAAAAAGTTTTTCCTCATCTTCGTTCTAAATTGCTTACCACTTATTCTTACACTATGGGCCCTGGTTCTGGTTTCCCACAACATCGGGAACATGTTTCCTGTTCAAACCCTTAATAATCTTATATGTTTCAATAAGATCCCCTCTCATCTTTCTAAATTCCAGAGTATACAAGCCCAGCCGCTCCAAACTATCAACATATTGACAGTCACGCCATCCCGGGAATAGATTGGTGGACACAGGGCTGCGACGTGAACGCTCTTTCCTTGAACCCAACAAAATCATGAGAGGAATAGATTGGGTAAATGCACAGAGTTTCTTGCCCAGAGCAAGGGAATTGAGAAACAGACGACAACGATTTAAGGTGAGGGGAGAAAGATTTAATATGATCATGAGGGCTAACTTTTTTACACAAAGGGCGTTGGGTATATGGAGCGAGCTGCCGGAACTATCACAATGCTTAAGAAACATTTAGACAGGCACTTGAAAATAATAGTTTTAGAGGTTTATGGGCCAAAGGCAGGCAGGTGGGAATAGTGTAGGTCGGCATGTTTTTCGGTGTGGGCAAGTTGGGCCTAACAGCCTGTTTCCACGCAGTATGACCTCTTGACTATATGACTCCATGACGATCTGCCTACAGAGCATCTGCTTAAAATACCATCCACAAAACAACACGTTTAACAATATTCTTCTTCTAAAGTGTGTCATGCTAAGCCATGCACTCAACTCATGGGGATGTGCTTTAAATTCGCAACTATTCGGGTCTATTAAATCTTAGCAGAATAAAACTTTCAACTAAGGCAGCTGCTACATGGAGGGTTATAACAACATAAGTTAGCACATGTGGAGAGGAATAACAACAGCATTGTGGCCCGTGTCTTTCAAATCTTTAAAAAATAAAATTTTACGCTCAGTAGGAAGCTCAAATAACAGTGGGCAAGGGAATATGGTGAATGGGATTGTGATTGAAATTGACTCATACAATGAAAAGAAGTAATAAAGAAAGACAAATCCATTGCCACAAAACAGCTTGTTAATAGTTAAAGTAATTAGCAAAAGCAAAAGACCAGTCAGTGTTAGACGGAAAATCAGACATGATATTAAAATGGAAAATGCAGTCCACTGACAAAAGCAGTATTAAAAGGCAAACTCTGACCACATTGCCTTTAATTCTTCACAGTTCCTCTGCCCCAAATCTTCACTCTTCCACTCTACAGATGCTGGCAAGACTGCTGAGTGCTGGCGGAAGAAAAAAATAAATTTCACCAGGTTTCTAGCATTTGCATATTTTTTTGCCTTTTATTTTCACTTGGAATGCTGCAGCAGCTATTTTAATCTGTTTGGATCTTATGTTCACCAGCGTGTAAAATAAATCTGGGGAAGGAAAGGGTAAGAGACAAAAGAAAGGTCAGGCCATCAGATAAGGCCATTGCATATAATTTGGGATAACAGTCAGTCATATCTTTCCTGGGGTTTGGCATTTGAAATTAAGAATAATCAAATGTTACAATGATAAAACATAATTAATTTTTGTTTTGGGGGTATTTGCTAATCATGGGTCTGGCCATTTATAACACACACTCATAAACGTTCAATACTACCAATAAGAAACTCTTTTCTGCAGAGGAATCCTTGCCCTCTATCATGCTGCTGTTCTACAGTTGCTTTTAATACTTCAGACTGCTGTGTCTTTAATGAAATGAAAAATTACTGCTTTGAGATGTAATAATTACAATGTTAACAGCTTATCACTTTGTGAGCTTTCATTCACCTCATCTCTTTGTTCACTGGCTGCATGACAGGGAATATGGATGTTAATTAAACCTGACAGGGGCTGCTGTTACAGGTAGGGTTTGGATTACTCCAAACCTCTACCCCATCTATGTATTCTGAAGAGCCACCTCATTAATTGTGTGTTGAGAGAGTAAAGAGCCACAGACATTCAGATGTCAGGATTGAATTTAAAAGGAATATTACCTCAATTTCATGAATATTTTTTGTAAAATAATAAATAGGTCAAGTTTTTGAGTGTGTTTGCATTCCAGTACTCAACTTTCAACTTGTTTTTTTAATCAAGTGATGAAATTCTTCAGGAAAGAGTTCTCTTGGGGTCTGACAAGCTTTTCCTCAGTGATCTATATTTCAAAAAATGCAATTATTTATGCAGGTTTTCTAATTACACCTATAAGTCATGGAAAACCTAAGTGGAGCTTTTACAGTTTGACTTCATAGTAAAATTGTAACGAATATTGATCTCTCCAAAAAAAAGCAAAGCAATGATTTTAATGTCTACACTTAATTTAACTTTAGTCAAATTCATCAATGGGTCTATTAAAATTCCCCAAGGAACGTAATCTGAACATTTTCAACATTGGATCCATATGCCACATTGCAATGATTCCCAATTTGCAGTATGTGCAATTATGTGGATTGTCCAGAAGAGATTGTGCCATTATGTGGATTTCCTTTTCATTATTGTTTAAAGTTGTGAGTTTTTCAGTTTTATTCCTGAAGTATTTTAGCTCTAAAACATTGTGGAAGCTGTTGCTCAGTTCCTTAGTTACTTTGAATAATGGCAATGCACCTGTGGACAGTAGCATGGAAGAAAACCTACACAATCTGACCCCTGGACTGCTGATGTATCTATTTTATTCTCTCTTGTAGGACAAACCTCACTTACGCTGAGCTTCAGCAGTGACCAGTGGCGATAAGCCTTTCTCCCCATATCAGTGAACTCTAAATTATATTCCAGCAAGGGCATGTGAGTAGCTGGTAAATGGGGAAAGGGATCGGGTAGTAAGGGATGTTTGGGAACCCTTGTTGTCCTGGAACTGAGATGTCTGGAAATTAAATTCTAGAACAATGATCTCTTCAATTTTATACAATTGAAAATCATTCATTTGAAGCAACAAGCACAATAACAAATATTCCTGAGTCACTTAGCATTTCTCTGTAAATTTAATTAGATGCTTCCTGTCATGAGTCAACCTTGTGTCTTCAACATGGTTTCCACATCAGGGCTTCACACAATAACATCATTCTCTAAGCAATGCTCCATTTGATATACATTGATAACTCCCTTGGACCATACAGCTTGTGGTGATGCCATCACTGAGCATTCATGAAACATGTTTCTTGTTTTGTTGGACCAGACCCAGACAATGGGTGAAATACCTATCCATCCTTCCTTCTATCTCCCCTCCCAACTTTGAATACACCAATCTCTGATCTGAAGGAGCCCCCTGACTTCCTAATCCATATTTCATACCAAACCCAACAACCCCCCACCCAGCACCACAAATCCTTCCCCTCTGAATGTTTGGTCTCAGATCTATGTCTGTTTATCGCTATCAGTGCCAGAGCCCTCCATCCACCCATCCACCCAGCTCCAATTTCATCCCCCCTCAAGGATGCCAGCAACATCTCCCATCCCTCCACTTGCCACAGTACACACCACACACAGTACCCATGCAAGAGGAGTAATGAAGAGGTACCTAATCATTCACCGCCATCACAACGCTCATTCCAACACATAAACATTGGTGTTGGGGTTAGCCTGACTCATTGCTGCAGACCTTGAGTATGAACTTACTGGATATCATTGCTGCCTTGTTCAAACAACGATATGGTGATCATTAATATCTGGCAATTTAATTCCTCCTTCTTGTTTAGCTTTTACAATAATAATCACAACCACCATTGAGGCAGTAACGACTGTA
This sequence comes from Amblyraja radiata, assembly GCF_010909765.2. Taxonomy (NCBI): domain Eukaryota; kingdom Metazoa; phylum Chordata; class Chondrichthyes; order Rajiformes; family Rajidae; genus Amblyraja; species Amblyraja radiata. The sequence goes on from NC_045957.1 coordinate 78,412,261, forward strand.
AAAAGATAAATATGAGAGAGATTGACAGTGATGTGCGATACCTGCTCCACTGTGCACATTCTCCAGCAATTCCCAATTTTACTTCGGAGTCACGTGAGTGACTACGTGAAGAAGGCCCATTCAGCCGCACGTGCGTCATTACGTCAGACGCATTGGTGCAGGCGACCGGTTGGGGAGCAGGAGTTCCTCCAACGCGGGTAAGTTTAAACTTCAGGTAAGCTTGTTTCTTACCTGTTTTATTCCCTGCAGGAACCTCTAGTTCCAGAGGCTTCCTGCCGGAGGATTCGTGAGGCCCGACGAGGGAACCAGCTATGGGCTGTGGGGAAACCCCGGCTCTTGCCGCCAAGCACGGGTAACTGGATTGTCGGTTTTCACGAAGTCGGCCGCTGACGTGTGGTCAGTGGCTTACAGGCGCTCCGGGTGCTGGGAGTGGTTCACTCCGATAGGCACAGAAATGCTGGGGTTCCCAGGGAGGGGACCTCCAGTAGGCCGGGTGCGAGAGGGCATTTCCCTCTGAGATGATTATCTATTCTGAGACCGCCAGTAGAGCGGGAGTCGGGAGGGGGTTCCCCTCCGACAAAATGAATATGTTATGCTGGGGTTTCCCGTAGAGGGGACCGCCAGCAGGCCGGGTGCCGGGAGTGGTTTTCCCTCCAAGATATGAACGTTAATGCTGGGGTTCCCGTGGAGGGGACCTCCAGCAGGCAGGATGCCGGGAGTGGTTTTCCCTCTGAAGATATGTATGTTAATGCTGGGGTTCCTGTGGAGGGGACCTCCAGTAGATCAGGAGTCTGGAGAGGATTTTCCTCCAAGATAAATATTTATGCTGGGGTTCCCGTGGAGGGGACCTCCAGGAGACAGGAGTAAAAATATATATGCCGGGTGTTGGGAGGTTTTTCCCCGATAACCATATAGAGGCTGGGGTTCCCGGGTAGGGGAATCCAGTAATTATGCCGCTTGCAGACCGCAGGGGTCCCCAGGAAAGGGGTTAAACGGACCAGAACGGTCAGCCCTGGGGCCGGTAGGGGTTTCCCTCTGGTAATATATAAGGGTGCTGGGATTCCCGGGGGAGGGGAAATCCACCAGCTATGCGGTGCCCAGACCGCAGAGGTCCCAATATATGGGGTAAATCGACCCAAGTGGTCAGTCCTGGTGCCGGGAGGGTTCCTTTCCGGTAAAAATAAATAATGTGAAAGTTGGCCAGGATGGGGCCTTATTGAGAGGAGGCTCAAGATAGATACACCCTTACATCAGGAGATATGGCAGTGTTGGGCAGATGGGGAGCCCTTGCCAGCAGCGCCTTGTAACAGGGCTGCATAATGGGGATGCCGAATATATGGCAGTGCCGGCCTATTGCTCTAAGCCGTGTCAGCAGCGCCTTGTATAGGGCTGCTTAAATGTATGGCAGCAGCACCTGGAGAAGGGCTGCAATGATGTCTCCCTCATGGAGAAGGTGAGCTTACTGGGTCATTTTCTGACCCTGAAGGGTGGACCTGTTGGAGAGGTCATGCCAGCAGCGCCTTGTAGTAGGGCTGCTTAATGTCTCCCTTATGGAAGAGGAGAACATGCCGGGTCAGTGTAATCTGATGCTGAGGGTATAGCGCGGAGCATACCTCAAGGAATGAAGGGCACATGTCAGAGGTACAATTTCTGGCAGCAAGGTTGCCATTACAACAATGCAGTGAACACCGCTATCAGGGGAGTTAGAGCCAACCGCCGAATATTCTATTCAGGTGAGACATATTCCACAGGCAAAACCTGAAGGGTGAAGCACATAGTTTAAGGGGAAAACGCACCCCACGGCTTCATCGGCAGGAAGCGGTTCACTGAAGCTGGTAGCAGCATTAAGCTGACCAGAGTTACTCTACAACTAAGTGACCACGAACAAGTTGGTAAGATTTACAATTGGTTGGGCAACACACAAATAACTGAGACATTGCCATCTACTCAGAGGCATTTTAACCAGGTAGCTGGACAATACTAGTATTCCAAGAAGGTTGGAATTTGGCCAGAAGAGTGTTGAGCCAGGTCCAGTATTTTAGCCAGGTTGCCTTCGAGACAGGCCCGGAGATATGGGGAATTGTCTTTCAAGGCAAGGTCAGAATTATGGCAAGAGTTGTCTTGGAACATGTGAGAATTATCAGAACCGGGCCAGAGTTGTCGTCAGGGCAGACTCGAAATTATGGCAGGTGTGGCCTGTTCTTTAAGAAAGAAGGGTGATCAAACTGATTTCATAGGGTTTTCCATGAACAATGATCATCAGAGATGTTTGAAGGCATTGTTATGATGAGGCAAGTTAAACAGTATGTTAACAATAAATCATTCAAAGGACTACTCAGAGTTCAAAAACAATTGTGATATATTGTCTGGATTATATTTTGATGCTGTATTTGACTAAAATCCACTCAGTTTCAAGCTAATTGAGGAATTGGTTTCTCCTATCCAGTAAATTAGGTTGTTATCAAATGGATAGTTGCCATGTGACTCTGCCCTGGGCAACAGATGGGAATCAATAGAAACCTGGAACAGCCTTGTGGTTATAAAGGAGTTCCTATTCATTAGACTAACTGGCAATGTAATAGATGTGATGCAGCTGTGCATTTGGGAGAACTGACAGCATGCTTAATGACAAACAATAAGGGTCATGAAGATCATTGATAATACAACTTGCTATTGCCAGCTGTAGCTAAGAAAGCCATTATGATGGACAAACAGTATTCAGCATTGCTCCAGTAGTTGATCAATAAATATGTCATTATATTGCAAAAAAGATGCTATGGCTTAAGGTGGGAACATGCGAATGTCATCTCTAGTTGGAGGTGCAGGAGATTTGTAATGTTATTAACTCTTCAGTATTGGTATCAACTATCTATAGACCCTAAGTGCATTATGGGTTAAAGAGGGATTGAGTGAATATGCATAGGTGCATGCTCAACTTCATGTTGATACACTAAGATGTGGCATATGATAAGCACGAGGGTGCAATCAGGGGAAAGATCCTGTAAAAGGTACATAATCTAATTTGCCACTGGAGTATCATTAAGTACAGATCAATGACAACACAGAATGGGTGTTGAACCATGCAGTATTTATGAAATTCTGATTTAATGCAACACTGAATATAGCTATATTGTTTTCATGCTAATTAAAGGTTGCAAAATGTGTGGCATAACAGTGGCGAAAGATACATTCTCGCTACAAGCATGAGGAATGGTCTTTTATGTCTTCCTCCAATTTGCTTTATGAGTCGGGTCTTGAAATAGAGTCATCAAGAGTCGCTTTAGGTTCCAGCTGTAGAATTGGCCTATGCAGTTTGATTTCCGATTTGTCGGGAATAATAATAATGCAACATTATATGGTTATTTAAACGTAACTTGCTGGTCCAGCCTGCGGTTTAAAAGATCAGCCGTTGCATGATAAAATCAATATATGTTCTACAGATTCTCAATAGACTGCTTACGGCTTGGGTTTGTCATGCCTATTTTTGTATTTATTCACAGTGCTGGAATGGTACCAAAAAAGCAGTACTTTGCTGCTTTAGGAGATTGGAAGCGCTCTTGTTATATTTTAAAATGGTACAGATTCTGAGTTATTGCAGTTCATTTTAATGGTCTTTGGCAAAATTGAATTATAGGATCATTAGCTGTGCAAGGGGCTTTCCATCAGACTTACTGCAGCTAAAGAGGGCCAATGTGTTGGGTTCACCTCGGATATCGAGTTAGTAAAGGATATCTGTTACACAGGGTTCCCGGGACAAGTACAATGCAGTATGGGAGATTGACATTGTGTAACACTATTTGAACCAGGGGGTTCCAGCTACATTCTGAGCTTTGATCGGACCTCATTAGGTAGTTATCCTCCTGGCGCTGGTTAGCGCAACAGGTCACTCGCTACATTATTGTGACAGGAGAGGATGATTACATCTGCAAATATATGCATAGTATTTTATGCTATAATTAATTTAAGCAGAGCAATAGGGGTGTCAGGTCTCAAAATAACTCAAGACATACCCAGGGATTTCTCCTTATGTGGGGACACACATATACAACAATACGTCAAGGTCACCAAGAGCCTTAGAGACTCTGAGCTAACTATGATTGTTAGTTACAAAAGACGTTATAAGAACCTATCTGCTCAGATCTTGTCAGGTTTTAAAACAGAGTTGAGGTATGTAGGAGTAGATACTGATCTGGATCTCGCTCCACCAGGGCTGCTATAACAGCAGCAGCAAGGGTTAATTACGTTCCGCTGGACCACATCATAATGGCTGTAGTGTGGTCATACGAACAATATTTCAAACATGTTATAATAACCCATTGCCAGACCAGAGGTATTCTCAATTTATTTTATGTTCTGTTATAGGTTCCATCCGGATGAGAGATGTGACTATTATTATTGTTTATTTAACAGCATCAGCATGTTTAAATCTATGTCATGACTGTATGCATTATGAATGTTTACCCTCATTTTGTCAATGAGGCAGTTGTGGTTGTTTAGACTTGTTTCTCGCGGCATGAAATCACAGAGCTTTGAAATCTTCACGTAGTCACTCACGTGACCCCGAAGTAAAATAGTAAGATTAAACGAGAACTTACCTGTTTGAAGATTGATCTTTATTTTATGAGGAGTTACGATGAGGGAATACGTGCCCTCCGCTCCCAGCCCTCATTAAGCTCATCTGGTAGTTCTAGTCTTCTTTCATCTTACTATCATACTTCAGTCACTGTTATTATTATCTGTGATTTCACACCGCTGCTTTGAAGATTGACACACGTGCGGCTGAACGGGCCTTCTTCACGTATTCCCTCATCGTAACTCCTCATAAAATAAAGATCAAACTTCAAACTGGTAAGTTCTCGTTTAATCTTACTATTATGCTGGCAATTGAAAGGCACTTGGTTAGTTGAGAGAGCTTCAATGAAAAGTTGTAACTTGTGCTGGGAAGTATCATATCACATGCTCAGATGTCTATGCTTACTAAATAAGTAAGTAAGTAAGTACATTTTATTTATATAGCACGTTTAAATCAATTCACGTTGAAACCAGAAACGTAGAAAAAAATAATTAAGTTTCCGTACATCCATTGAAAAATTTAAAAAAGAAAAATAACACAACACATTATAGAATTCAACATGAACGTCTCCCCACAACAGAATCAAATTTCCCACTGTGGGGAAAGGCATCAGAAAGTTTCAGTCCTCTTCCTGTATGATCACCCGAGTTCGGGGCCTATTTGTGGCCTCCGCAGCCAGTCCGATGTTTTCAGGCCCTCTTGCCGGGAAGATGGAACTCCGGCATCGGGTGAACACTCCTCAGCGGCTTGGAAATATCTGGAACGGCCGCTTACTCCCCGGAGACTGCGGCACCCGAAGTCCTCAGGCCGCGCTGGCTGGAGCTCCGACTCTGGCGATCTCGAATCCCAGGCTCCGCGGTGTTTTAAATCCAGCGCCGCCCGCGGCTGGACGCCCGCAGCCACAGCTCCTCGGATGTTGGAGTCGGCGGTCGCGGCACTACGCAGGTTACCGCACGGCGACCTGGTAAGGCATCGCCCGCTCTGTGATAGTGTCCCAGCGCTGTGCCGCCACCGAAGCTGTTGTGCCGACAGGAAACGCCGCTCCAGTCCGATGGTAGGCCGTGAGGAAGGGGCGAAGATGCAGCTCGGAGGGAAGCCGCCTCTCCAACCAGGTAGGGACTAGGAAATAAAGTTTCCCCCTTCCCTCCAACAAACATTTTGTTGTAACAGGACTAAAAATAAAAATAAAAAAGGGTGAAAGGGCGGACTGGCAAAGAAAGGGCAGGCAAAGAACATACTAGACTAAGTGGGATCCGTCGGGTCCTAGCTTCACACAGGAGGTCTAGTCCCCCAACACAATATTCCACCTCTCCACCAATTCCAAAATTGCTGGCCAGTGGGAGAGGGGGCTTTCTGGAGCGCTAGCATGGGTGTTGTGGGCTGAAGGGACTGGTTTCCAGAGGGCTAGTATGGACATTGTGAGCCGAATGGATTCTTGGGCTGGAAGCTCAGTCACTGAGGCCTGGCAGCTCAGTCACTAAGGCCTGGCAGCTCCGTCACTCAGGCCTGGCAGCTCAGTCACTCATGCCTGGCAGCTCAGTCACTCAGGCCTGGCAGCTCAGTCACTCAGGCCTGGCAGCTCAGTCACTCAGGCCTGGCAGCTCAGTCACTCCTGCCTGGCAGCTCAGTCACTCAGGCTTGGCAGCTCAGTCACTCAGGCCTGGCAGTGAGCTGAAAAAGAAGTGGAAAAAATGTTTTATTAAAGTTTAAAATGTGAATGACACTTAAAATATAATCTCGAAAGTCATCATTCAGTGCAGGCTGCAAATGCAATCTCACAGCACACGAAGCGGAGTGCCGGCAGCAAATCCAATCTCACAGCACTTGAAGCGGAGTGCAGGCAGCAAATCCAACCTTAGAGCACTCCAAGCGGAGTGCAGGCAGCAAATGCAATCTCACAGCACTCCAAGCAAAGTGCAGGTAGCAGATCCATCCTCACAGCACACCAAGCAGAGTGCAGGAATCAAATCCAACCTCACAGCAAGCAGATTTGCAGGCAGCAAGTCCAACCTCACAGCATTCCAAGCAGAGTGCAGGCAGCAAATCCAATTTCACAGCACACCAAGCAGAGTGCAGGCAGCAGGTCCAACCTCACACCAAGCAGGGTGCAGGCAACAAGTCCAACCTCACAGCACTCCAAGCAGAGAGCAGGCAGCAAGTCCAATCTCACAGCACTCCAAGCAGAGTGCAGACAGCAAGTCCAACCTCCCAGCACACCAAGCAGAGTGCAGGCAGCAAATCCAATCTCACAGCACTTCAAGTGGAGTGCAGGCCAGCAAATCAATTTTCACAGCATTTCAAGCAGAGTGCACGCACATACACTCACACACACACACCGAATCACACTCACACACACACATAATCACACACATACACTCATATACACCTGCTTATACACTCACACACATAATCACACACATAAACTCATATACAGCTGCTTATACACTCACACATACACACACACATAATACACACACACACACACAGTCACACACAATCATTCAGGAACAGCTTCTTCTTGACAACTGTTAGGCTATTAAACATAGTGAATAAGCTCTGAATTCCAAAATACTATATTATTTGGACTATTTGTTATTTGTTGATCACACACACCCTCCACCTCACACACATCCTCCACCTCACACACACCCTCCACCTCACACACACCCTCCACCTCACACACACCTAAACACACAGACTCTCACACACAGACTCTCATACAGACACACACACACACACAGACACACACACACAGACACACACACAGAACCAATACTAAAATGCCAAGTAACTTCATAATGTGGTAAGCATGCTGAATCCTGTTACTAACCATATACTGTATGTAAGTAGTTTGAAAATAAGAACACAGGTGTGTCTAAACCAAAGGATTCAAATGTTTAAAACCTTTTTTATTCTGAAACACTAGAGCTGCTGCAAAAACGTGCTTTAAATAATTCCAGCAAACACACACACTCACCATATATATGGCAGTAAGCTCTCTTGAATTACTCAAACGGCTCAGCGCAGCATCTCCATTGTGGGCCTTCCGCACTCAGCGCACCCTCTGAACTCACCGGAAATGACGCAATCAGCGCCACCTCTCCACTAAGCGGAAGTCATGGAATAAGCAACAATTTTGCATTAAACACAGTCCTGATCTAATAAAACATTTATTCACCGTTTTTCCTTCCAAAAACTGTTGCACACTTGCCAATAGCCACGCCACTTTCCAATAGCCACGCCACTTTCCAATAGCCACGCCACTTTCCAATAGGCACGCCACTTTTCAATAGCCACGCCACTTTTCAATAGCCACGCCACTTTTTAATAGCCACGCCACTTTTCAATAGCCACGCCACTTTTCAATTAGCCACACCACTTTTCAATTAGCCGCTCATTTTCAATTAGCCACACAGTTTAGAGGCACCGTTTAGAGGCACGGTTTAGAGGCACCGTTTAGAGGCACCGTTTAGAGGCACCATTAAACATTTATTCCTTCCAAACACAGTTCCAAATAAACCACATAAAACCACATAAAACCACACTCACAGTTTAGTAGACATGTGTTCAGTGTTATTCACAGCTCAGACTGAGAGTTGTGGCCTCTCCCTCCCTCATCTTGCAGCGACTGAGCCACGTCCACACTTCCGGGTTTATAGTCCCTCCACCCTCCTACCGGAAGGGGCGTGGCCTTCATAGCGTGATTGACGGGAGAGAGAACCTCAACATTTAAAAAACATTAATAAGTCTTATATTTTTCATCGATGGGAAACATCCTCTGCACCTGATGAGCGGAGGGAGACTCTGAGTAAGATGGCCAAAAATCACAGTCGTAAGTGGTAGCATCTTTTCTAAAATCAATATACAGTGCAAACAGGAAGTGGTCAAGTTTAGACTTTTAATTACATAGATGGCAGTAAACAGGAACATGCCAAACATTATGTCAAGTTCTCTGCGCACAGGGTCTATATCCCTCCTTTCCCTTCATATCCATATGCCTATCTAAAAGGCTCTGAAACACCATCTGTTTCCATCACCACTCTTGACAGCATGTCTTCTCCCTAGTTACCATCTAGTTTTAAATATAACAAACCTTGGGATTTCCTTTAATCTGATTTGTTAATGACATTTCATGCCTCCTTTTATCCCTTCTAATTGCCTGCTAGACTTATTTGACTCTTGCTTTATATTCCTCAATGGCCCTGTCTGACTTAATCTTCCTAAACTGTAAAGATGCTTCATTTTACTTTTTGACAACATTTTCAACCTCTCTAGTCACCCAAGTTTCCCTTCCCATATCTATCCCTCCTCCTGACTGGAACATGCCAGTCTTGAACTCTGCTTAGCTAGACTTTAAATGACTCATGTGCCTGACGTGGGCCTGCACAGTAACAACTGCTCTGAATTTACTCTTCCTGTATCCTACCTTATAATGTTATAAATAGCCTTACCCCAATGTACTTCAAGTTCCAAATTTATACTTGTTCATAACCAATTTACAACTTATACTGCCGATAATTTAACAATTGTGCCCTTTAAAATGTCCAATGCCTTAAAATGAATCCCAACTGCAGTCTGACTAGGGATTTCTCATTGCTGAATGATGGACTAGATCAGTTTCAATTTGAGTTCCTCACTACATCACGACACCACACAAAATATTTTGTGTATTACTCTGCTCCTGAGGTTTCAATGCTGACTGCATGCTATTGATATTGACTGAGCAAATAACCAAGGGGATCAGGATTTTGAATATGTTGTAGAGTGCAGCTGATCAGAAAAACATGTGGTTTGTGCATGAAATAGTTTTTTTTTTAATCCAGGCGATTCTAATCAGGCAGTGATGCTTTGCAACTGTGCTAGATGACCAGAGCCTCTGGTATGAAGAGTCAGAGAATTAGAGGGTAACCCTTCATCCCTGAGACCCATCCTTTATGCTCTGCAGGTTTCCATGAGTGCTTGGTGGTTTGGTTTCTGCAAGGATTAAAATATCATGGAATTACGGCATTCACCAACGAGAAAGTCTTCTGATGACATGGAACTGCGGAAGATTTAAGAAGTGAAAAGTCTTGTTGAGGGACTTTATTACATTGTCTCTGAAGAGCCAGTGGTTGTGAGCTCTTCACTGATGGGTATTTCTTTATCTTCTTCCCCGGGGTCTCTCTTCTAACGACTGCTCTGCATTGGCCATAACAAGATCTCCATTAATATATTCACTGTGTCACCATGGAATTAGGTTCTCAACAGCTAAATGCGAGACAATGCACTGGTCGTCTGTTGAAGCACACTCTGAAGACTGTGGTTGAGCAGGCTTCAGTCACTTTTGACACTGCACTGTCAGGTCTCTGGATGTCCTGTCACATAAAAGAACAAAGTGAACATAAGAACACACACCCCGGGGCCTGCCATTCACTGTGTGGGTCCTGCCAGGTTTGACTTCACAAAATACAACACATGTTTATTTGCATTAAACTCCATTAGCCATTGCACAGCCTACTTGTCCAGCTGATCAACATTTTTGAATAACCATCTTCACTGTCTATGATACCACTGACTTCTATGTAAATGGCAAACTTACTAATGATGCCATGTACATTTCCTTCTAAATCATTGATATAAATGACAAACAACAAAGGGCCCAGGACCGATCCCTGAGGCTCACCACTGGTCACTAGCCTCCAGTCGATAAACAACCTTCCACCACCACCCTTGAAGCTAATTCTGTATTTAATTCTCTCTGTGGATCCCAAGCAATCTAACCTTCTAGAGCAGCCTATCGTGTAAGACCTTATCAAAGATTTGCTTAAGTATTTGCTGATGTCCGAATAAGGGTCTCAACCCAAAATGTCACCTATTCCTTTTCTCCAGAGATGCTGTCTGACCCGCTGAGTTACTCCAGCTTTTTGTGTCTATCTTTGGTTTAAACCAACATCTGCAGTTATTTCCTACACATTTGCTGAAGTTTTGTTGTGTTAATGTGCCTGTAAAGCTGATGCAAGTAAGAATATCGTTGTTCATTCTCAGTGCATTTACCAATTAAACACTATTAATCTTTGTCTCAATGAACTCTGGAATTATCTTTGCATCCAATAAATGTTATGTACAATTTGGAAATTAAGAAGTGTGTGGAAATATGGATCCAATTTCTCGATATGTTTTTCGCCAAAGAAAATCAAATAATATTGTCCTACAGATAAATGTGATTGAAAAATTAGGCTTATTTTGTTTCAATATCTGAAACTCAATATTTGTCAGTGTTGTTATTTGTTTTCTCATGTTGACAGAATTAAAAGATTGGCAAATACCATCAATCTTCATCTCTCTTCACAGTTTCCTATAATTTTGAAAATGAAGATAAAGCCTCAAAACTGTCAATCGATTAGACTGCAAATACTGGTGAATCATAACAAAATAAGACTATCGATTAATAATTGTTGAGATTGGGAAACTGATGAAGGAATTTTTTTTTAAAAGTATGCCTCAAATACATAAGATGACTTCCATATTAAATTAGGAATTAATGTAAAGAATGGTTTTGATTGTGTAGATTTGGCAGATCCACATTTTAATGCTGCATGTGTGTTAATGTGTTCTTAGGGAAGTGTGTTCCATGCATTTAGGAAGCTACAGTCTGAAAAAAGCTATTCAGACCCTTGATTCTAGTTTTCATATCAAAATTCCTTCATCAGTTTCCCAATCTCAACAATTATTAATCGATAGTCTTATTTTGTTATGATTCACCAGTTTAGCGATAAAGCATGGAAACAAGCCATCTGGCCCAATAAGTCCACACCAACCAGTGTTCCCCACACACAATACAATACAAATTTATTGTCATTTGAGCCCCAGTGAGACTCAAACGAAATTTTGTTTCCACAGCCATACAAACAAAAATAATGTCCTACAGACATACACACAATTAAGTTCACACAAACATCCATCACAGTGAACCCACTGTGATGGAAGGCAAAAGTCTTTTCTCTCCCAAGCACAATCCTACACATTAAGGATAATTTCCAATCTTTACCAAAGCCAATTAACCTACAAAACTGTACGTCTTTGGAAAGTGGGAGGAAACCAGAGTACCCGGGGAAAACCCACGCGGTCACGGGGAGAATGTACAAACTCCATACAGACAGCACCCGTAGTCAGGATCACACCCGGGTCTCTGGTGCTATAAGGCAGTAATTCAACTGCTATGCCACCATGCCGCCCTCAAGTTAAATCAAGCCAAGAGGAAACATAACTCCATCTGCTGTTCAGAACCTGGCCAAAATCTGCTACCTGATGTTGATTTCTCAAGCTCTGCCTTCATGTTTTCAGTTGATGTTCAGTAATCGTGTGTGTGTGTGTGTGTGTGTGTGTGTGTGTGTGTGTGTGTGTGTGTGTGTGTGTGTGTGTGTGTGTGTGTGTGTGTGTGTGTGTGTGTGTGTGTGTGTGTGTGTGTGTGTGTGTGTGTGTGTGTGTGTGTGTGTGTGTGTGTGTGTGTGTGTGTGTGTGTGTGTGTGTGTGTGTGTGTGTGTGTGTCAAAAAGGAATATCAATGGTAGGGTAAATATCATTTCAGAGGATAAATTAGAGGTCGAGAAATGGAAAGGAAGGCATTAGAATGGAAAGGAAGGGAATGGAAAAGAGTTTTCATGTTTAAGGTTTAGCCATGGGGACTTGCATGGGACCTTTTTCCTGGTTAGATTGAACAATCCTTGTTCCAAACTTACACTGGGACATTCCACCAACTCGACTACATCAACGACTGCATTGGGCCTACCTCCTGTACCTGTGCAGAACTCATTGATCTCATTCTTGGTTCTTGGTTTCTTGGTCCTCCAAAATATTCCAAATGGAATTTAAACTGGAGGTGGTGATGGGAGGGCTTAAGCCAGAAAGGGTTATTGGGAAGAAAGAGCTACTTTAAATTTAGTTGCATCTGGTTGGGTAACTATAGTTGGGTGGAGATTATTCCATGCTTTAATTGTGCGGGGGAAGAACGAATTGTTGTATACATCTGTCTTTGTAGCTGGGATCACAAATTGGATCGAATGCCCTCGTCTGCTCCTAATTGGTTTGGGTTTGGTGTAGGTCTTATAGTCTATGTCGAGCTGACCATTTAACATTTTGTAAAAAACAGGTCAAACGGTGAGCTTCACGTCTGTCTTGGAGAGGGTTCCACCCCAGAGAATTCAGAAGTTTGGTAACACTCGCTTCTCTCTCATAGGTGTTAGTAACAAATCGAGCTGCCCGTCTGTGGACACGTTCGAATAAATGTTTTTATTTGTGTATGGGTCCCATGCTGCAACTGTGTAGTCCAAATGAGATCTAATGAGGGTGAAGTATAGCTTCTCCTTGACAGAAGTTGAACAATGATGAAAGTTGCGCCTCAGAAAGTTTAGGACACCTGTTGCTTTCACCGTTGCATGATGACTCATTAACTTCACCCCTAACCCACCCTGCCCTCAAATTCACTTTGAATATCTCTGATACCTCTCTCCCCTTCCTTGATCTCTCTGTAAGCATCACAGGGGACAGATTATCGACTGACATCTACTACAAACCCATCAACTCCTACAGTTATCTGGGCTATACCTCTTCCCATCCTGCCTCTTGCAAAGATGCTATTCCTTACTTTCAACTTCTCCATCTCCACTGAATCTGCTCCCAAGTATGCATTCCATTCTAGGACATCCAAGATGTCCTCTCCTTTTGGTAAACATGGTTTCCACCCTGCTGTCACGAATGGATCCATAATCCGCATGTCCTCTGTGTCCCATCATTCTGCTCTCCTCCTCCTCTCATGAGACAGAACAGGATGGAGTTCCTCTGTTCCTTACCTTTCACCCCACCAACTTCCGTATCCATCACATAGAAACATAGAAACATAGAAACATAGAAAATAGGTGCAGGAGTAGGCCATTTCGCCCTTCGAGCCTGCACCACCATTCAATATCATCATGGCTGATCATCCAACTCAGATCATCCAACTCCCACATCATTGTCTAACATTTCCACCACCTTCAATGTGATCCTACCACGTCACATATTTTTATCCCCACTACCCTCCGCCTTCTACGGAAACCATTCCCTCTGCATCTCCTTGGTTCACCCATCCCAACCCATTACCAGATGTGTCAAGGATGTAAACAGAAAGTCACTGGGCAAAGTAAAATGAATAGAAGAAATACGTTCTGTGGCACAGAAGCGTTTTGAAATGATGTGTTCACCAGGACAGTCCAGTTTGTTAGATTGGCATTAGTGTTAATTTACTAATGTCACGTGTATCGAGATACAGTGAAAAACTTTGTTTTGCGTATCATCCAGGCAAATCATATCATAAATAAGAACATCAATCATCAAAAGAGAAAATCAACCGACTGCATAAATAGTGTTACAGCTACACAAAAATTGCATTAAAGAAATTACAAGGGCTACAAGGTATATTGGAAAATTGGGAAATTAATCACAAGCAGATAAGAGGTCTGTTCAAGCGTCTGATACAATAGAAAATAAGCTGTTCCTGAATCTGATGGTACATGCGTTCAAGCCTTTGTATCTTCTTCCCGATGGGAGAGAGGAGAAGAAGCAATGACTGAGGTGTGAGTAGTTCTTGATTATAATGGCTGCTTTCTTGAGACAGCATGAAGACAGACTGGATGTAGTGGAGGGATGCTCTCCTGAGCTAATTAAGTCAGAGTCACTGGGAGACAATGGTCTGATGTTCTGTGGTGTTATTGTTGTCCAAATAAAAACTGACAAAGAGCTGGCAATCAGCTTTTGCAAGTAGAGGCCTGCTCGCCAAACAAAAATAACCTGCTGGGCAGCAGCTGGCGCAGCTGGATCGAGCCCGGGTCAATGGTGCTGTGAGTCAGCAGCTCTACCAGCTGCACCACTGTGCTGCCCTGCAGGTTCTTTTTGTTTGGCGAGCTGGCCTCTACTTGCAAAAGCTGATTCGCCAGCTCTTTGTCAGTGTGGAGTTTGCATGTTCTCCCTGTGACTATATGTGATTCCCCCTGGTCCTCCGGCTTTCTCCTACATCCCAAAGACATGCAGGTTTGTAGGTTAATGGCCTCTGTAAATTGCCCCTAGTGTGTAGGGGGTGTATGAGAAAGTGGAATCAGATAGAACTAATTTGGAATGGTCGGTATGGTCTGGGTGGACCCTGTTTCCATGTTGTATCAATAAATTAAACTAATTTTGGGAATTTACACCAGAGCAGATATATCAGTGAGATACAGGAATTCCTGAGGAATATTGTAGAATAGAGAGTCCCAGGAGTACATAGATCCCTGAAAGTGATAACACAGGTCAAGAGGATACTGAAGAGGATGTATGTCATGCTTGCTTTCATCATTTTGGCCAAAGAGTACAAGAAAGAGGACATCATGTTACAGCTGCACAAGACATTGGTGAGAAGGCACTTGGAATACTGTGTATACCTCTGGTCACCATGCCAGAGAAATAATGTCATTAAGCTAGGTATGGTGCAGAAGAGATTGACAAGGATAAGTCATGTGGTAATGTCAAAGACACAAGTGCATAGCTTTAAGGTGAGAGACACACAGTTTAAAGGAGATGTGCGGGTTTGTTTTCTAAACCTAGGGTGGTAGGTGCCTGGAATGTGCTACCAGAGGTGTCGGTGGAGGCAGATATGATAGTGGTGTTTAAGATGCTTTTACATAGGCACAAGGATATGCAGGGAATGGAGGGATATGGGGCAGATGAGATTAGGTTACCTTGGTATTATGCTAGGCACAAACTTTGTGGGTCGAAGGGCCTATTCCGGTGCTGTTCTGTGACGTTGTGACGTCTGTGACGTTCCTGTTCTGTGACGTTGTTGGGACTGAAGGGCTTGAATTATAGGGACAGGCTGTGGGGAGGTTTTCCGGGAGGCTGGGGGTAGTATTTGAGGTTTATAACATCATGAGGTGCATAGATAAGGTACATGGTCATAAACATTTTCCCAGGATAGGATAAATCAAGAGGCCATAGGTTGAAGGTGGGAGGAGAAAGATTTAAAAGGGACCTGAGGGGCAACATTTTCACACGGAGGCTTATGAGTACACAGAAAAAGTTGCCAGAAGAAGTGGTAGTGGTGATATAATTACTGTTTAAAATACATTTGTAATGATACGTAGATAGAAACGTCTTAGAGGTATATGGCTAAAGCCATACTGTAGAGGAACAGGCAAACATGGCTAGCTCAGGTAGGCACCTGGGACAGCATGGATAAGTTGGGCCAAAGGGCCTGTTTCTATGCAGTATAACTCTAATAATTCCATCAATAAAATTTAAGAACTTTGTTTTTCACTAGTAGTTATTACTTTGCAGTCAGTCTGTAGCTAAAACAATGCAAGTCTGCCTACTAAAGATAGACCAAACACTGTCCTTTGTAGTGGTATCTACCCACCAAAATTGTGTTTTTTTACAGTTTTGCCAAAGCAACAAAAAATAAAATTATGAAGTCAATACTTGATCACATTAAGCTAATTTTAAACAACAGGTTCTGCATGCAATCCCAACATTTTCTTATATATTTTCTTATTCATTTATTAAAGAATATTAATTTCATACTATTTATATTTAGTGTTTACATTTCTTTACATTTTAAATAATAGGAATTCTGATAGGATAGTAGAGGTGTCAAATCACATCTGTTATTTTGAAAATAAATTATATCATGAGTTAATTATATCAGATCTAGAAATAACATTCATTCATTTTCAGTGATATTAAGTTGTGACATTTATTTAAGAATTGTTGAGCTAACTATTAATAGAAACATAGAAACACTGATTTGGCCTCCACTGCCCTCTGTGGCAGGGAATTCCATAAATTCACAACTCTCTGGGTGAAAAAGTTTTTTCTTACCTCAGTCTTGAATTACCTCCCCTTTATTCTAAGACTGTGGCCGCTGGTTCTGGACTCGCCCCACATTGGGAACATTTTTCCTGCATCTAGCTTGTCCAGTCATTTTATAATTTAATATGTTTCTATAAGATATCCCCTCATCCTTCTAAACTCCAGTGAAATCAAGCCTAGTCTTTTCAATCTTTCCTCATTTGACAGTCCAGCCATCCCGGGGATCAATCTCGTAAACCTATGCTGTACTGCCTCAATCACAAGATGTCCTTCCTCAAATTAGGAGACCAAAACTGTACACAATACTCCAGATGTGGTCTCACCAGAGCCCTATACAACTGCAGAAGAACCTCTTTACTCCTATACAGACATCCTCTTGTTATGAAGGCCAACATTCCATTAGCTTTCTTCACTACCTGCTGTACCTGTAAGCCAACTTTCAGTGACCGGTGTACAAGGACGCCCAGGTCTCGCTGCACCTTCCCCCTTACCTAACCTCACCCCATTGAGATAATAATCTGCCCCCTTGTTTCTGCCGCCAAAGTGGATAACCTCACATTTATCTATATTATACTGCATCTGCCACGCATCTGCCCACTCACTCAACCTGTCCAGGTCACCCTGCAACCTCCTAACATCCTCTTCACAGTTCACACTGCCACCCAGCTTTGTGTCATCTGCAAACTTGCTAGTGTTGCTCCTATTTCCCTCTTCCAAATCATTAATATATATGGTAAACAGTTGCGGCCCCAACACCGAGCCTTGCGGCACTCCACTCGCCACTGCCTGCCATTCTGAAAAGGACCCGTTCACTCCTACTCTTTGCTTCCGGTCTGCCAATCTTTGCTTCCCGTCTGCCATTGGACAGAATGAAATCTATTCTGTCTATCCAGAATGAAATCTATTCTATTAAATGAAATCTATTCATTTAAAAGAAACAAACCTGTAGTTGATAAATGATCTTTTCATAAAACCATAGCAGATGACAGAATTCATCATATTCTCTAAAATTTCCAAGGGCACAGATGCATACAATAATTAAATACAGGGAAATCACTGAGTAATTATATCATTTGAACCAGTGTTTCAGGGGAAAACCCCCAATAATTATTAACAAGGTATCCCATTAAGCTTTCAAAGATCCATGACTCTTTCCAAGACAAATTAAAAACACACTAAAAATGTATTGAATGCTGAGGTATTCCAAATAGTTAAAAGATTCAACAAAACCCTTGAACATTAGTTTTGTAATGACATCAACCAAGAGGGAGGGGATTGAAACACTGTCCTGTGTCTGTTACGCCTGTAATTACTCATTATCAAATGTATTCCATAATTCTTAGTCCATGAACTTGAACTCCATCTGTGAGCAGCTATTTGTTCTGTTGTCAAAAGGATTTATCTAATGCTACACCTGGTATTTCAGTAGGATACACTGAGACACAGGAAAACATTTTAGACCTAACCTCGCTAGTGCATTGGAGCAGAGTAATAAACCACAACATCAGGAGAAAATATATTCTAACATAAGAAATGCTTTCAGATGCATATGTTTGGCTTTCTGTTGACGGACCATAAAATCAATGTTAATATATGCTTTCGGTATCACTCACAGGCTGTTTCCATTGGTACCCTTTTGTGAATCATGTGCACACGTAATTTCAAGGCTACGGTATCACCAAAGGTAATTAGAGCATTTTGTTGCTATCTATTGGCATTACCTTTAACTGTAGTGGCATCGATCAATGAGTTGATTGTGGCATAAAATCTATAGCTGTCAAACATGAAATAAGTCAATAACATACAGAGTTGGCTGTAAATCTTACTTCACTGTTTATTGTCAAGACAACACAACACAAAAGAGCTGTATTAATCGAGTCTTGGTTCTATTGATATTACATATGATTTACCATGAGGACACTTGGAATGATTTGCAGGCTGCTCCATGTAAGAGACTTTGCTGCTGTAGCTTGGAAGTAGAGGTTAGTCAAGCATAACCTACCCCTTAATGGATCCAACATATCTAAGTTCACACGGATGTCATCAGCTTCTAGGAGAATAACAGACCATAGATGATTAGCTTTTGTGCACTACAAGAAACAAAAGCATTTTCTGAGGCAATAAAATGTAATTGATTTATTTATATATTGTTTATGAGATGCTCTATTTACTGAGCATTCTTACATCTATATTACTAAAAGTCTGATCTTGACCGCTTTTGGCTCGCTGTGGTGTGATTTCCGAGAGAACGCCGCAACCTACGGCTGTGATTTTTGGCCACCTCGCTCAGAGCCCCCCTCCGCCTTCCGGGACAGGAGGATTTTTCCCATCGATTAAAAATCTGAGAGATATTAATGTTTTTAAATCATTCATAATTCTCTCTGCTGCCCCTACTGGCGGCATGGGGGAGGGACTATAACTCCCGGATGTGTAGTCCCTCACTCAGTCTCTGCCAGACCCAGGAAGCGAGAGTGTCACGGCTCTCTGAGCTGCAAATAACACTGAACGCACGTCTACTCGACGGCGAGTCCCCTCGATGCGGCTGTAAGGTGGCTGCTGCCCAATTGTTTTTTCCTTGCCTTTTTAACAAGTTTGCGTTCACAAAATTAATTTTGGTTGCTGGGTGGCTGCTGCCCAATTGTTTGCCTCACCTTTTTAACAGGTTTGTGTTCACAAAATTAATTTTGGTTGTCGGGTGGCTGCTGATCCAATTGTTTGCCTCGCCCTTTAAAAAAGTTTATGTTCACAAAATGAATTTTGGTTGTTGGGTGGCTGCTGCCCAATTGTTTGCCTCGCCTTTTAAAAAAGTTTGTGTTCACAAAATGAATTTTGGTTGTTGGGTGGCTGCTGCCCAATTTTTTGCCTCTCCTTTTAAAAAAGTTTGTGTTCACAAAATGTCACAGTGCCTATACTAGCCCTCTGGAAACCAGTACCTTCGGCCCGCAACATCCATACTAGCGCAACAGAAAGCCCCCCCCCCCCCCCCCCACCCACTGGCGAGCAATATTGGAATTGGTGGAGAGGTGGAATATTGCGTTGGTGACCAGCCCTCCCGTGTGATGCTGGGACCCAATGGGTCCCACTTAGTCTAGTGTCAAAACTAAATGTGCCATATTTATGCCTTTCTTGAATATCTTGCTCTCCCAGGTATAACTAAAGAACAGTTAAAATGAGATCTCATGCTGCTGTATATCCTTAAGACAGAGTTTGTGAGTACCGTGACAAGTTTGTGAGGGAAAAAAATAATCAAGGTTGAGTCTAATTTACCGCATATTATACCAGCACTAAAATTGTTTAAGATGTGAGGTGGCACAAAAAATGGAATTACTGACGATGACTCGCAGCTGAAGTCGTATCCCATTCCATTGGATATTAATTGATCCTGTGTGCAGTTTCCAGATGTTTTGTTTCCATCTCAAAAGAGCCCTGGGCGCATTAATAGAGCCACATCAACACAATTTGGGGCAATTGCTTTCAAATCCAAAACCTGATGCATGAAAGGCAGTCTAAATCAGCAGTTGAAAAGAAAATGCCCACCGTACTGACTGTGGCACTGGGCCATCGATGAAATGAATATTTGGCTGAGAGGTAACAGTTTAGAAATTAAATAAATTAGGCCCACAATGTAAAAAAAAGGAAACAATATATCAAAATTTGTGTCCATTTCTTTGCTGCAGGTACATTTTGTTAGCTAACCTTGGGAAAAAATATTACTGAGTTGATAGACTTGTTTTATGCATGAAAATATGTAGATTGTTCTCCAGAAATGTTGTCTGACCCACTGAGTTACCCCAGCATTTGTCCCAAATTTTGTAAACCAGCATCTGCAGTTCCTTGTATCAATACATTAAAAAAAGATTTTGGTAGGTACATGGATATGAAAGGTTGAGAGTCATATGAGGCAAATATGGGGAAAATGGAACTACCTAAGGTCAGCTGTATTGATGAGTTGATCCAAAAGGCATGTTACCATGCTAAATAACTTTATGACTCTACTACATGACCCGTGCACCTGTTGGCTCCCCGTCGTGATGCCAGAGATCCCCGTTGAGCATCGTCAAAATGGCAATATCAAAATGGCGGCGGTCCTGGCAACCCTCCCCCAAATGCGCATGCGCAGATACAAGATACAAGATACAATAGGTATGTTGCAAAGCCTACCTGAAGTGTCGCTGAAAATCTGTCGCTGCGGGTTTGCGCGATTTTGGCGCCGTTTAGAGGGGGCGGGTTTAAAACGCGATTTTCTCTAGACTGTTCAAATCGAAGATGTTCAGCCTTGTTAATTATTAACGAAAAATCGCTGGAAGACCCCGTCGCAAAAGCTATTATTAGTTTTAAAGGCCTTGGAAAATAGTTATAGTAGTTTAAAAATCAATCTCTAAACCCGCGACCACCGGCAGCTGTCAGGGTCTCATAGAGCAAACCACAGAAGGTATGTAGCTTATTTTTACATTAAAAAGGGCTTCTTAAGATCCCTTTATACAAAGTTTAATATTGCGAGTAGCTCATTTTGGCCCCATTATATCCCGCAGTATTTTTCTGGGCATTTGAGGGCACAAATCTACCGCAATGTGAACGTTCTAAACCAGCGCGTTCACAGGATCCCACTAGAAAGCTGATTTAAAATGGACTTTAATTTACAGCAAATGAACACTAAATTCCTTTCATTTGGCCTATAAATTAATGTAAATGAGATTTAAAAATCATGTTTTATTGTGAATTATTTATGAATATTATTTGCACACTTAGGCTATTTAAAAATGTTAATCATTTATTAAGAAATGGATAGATGTTTAGATCTAGTAATTGAAGTTTGAAATTAGCTACACTTGGGTAACTAACTAATTATATGCTTTAATTTCAGGTCATCCAAGTAAGATTATTTTATATTTGTTTCAGAATGGTTCAATCTATGATAACTGAAAATTTCATTCAGTTCTCTTAATTTTTAAGAAAGTTATGGGCTTTTGACTGTCCACGATCACAACTTTTTTGTTACGTCCATAGAAAATCAATAGGGAACAAGATGCTAATTTCCGAGTATGAAAATTGCCATAACTTTTTAATACATGAGATATGAAAGTGAATTAGGTGTCAAATTAAACTTCTTTTTATGCTTTATCTGATGGGATAAATTACAGACTTGATTTTTTAAATCTCAAAATTTTGTAACATTGCTAGATACAAGATACATTTATTTGTCTCATATGCCAGTTGTCACAGTGAAATGTGATCACCATACAACAATACAATCAAATAAAAAACACAACACACGATAGAGTTCAACATAAAACATCCCCAGAGGGAGGGAGAGAGAGAGAGAGGCACACACAAGGTGGATGTGAAATCTCACCTGCCTGTTTCAGTGACAGACACCCGCCGTCAGTAATTGAAGACACCCCCATCTGTCTCCCCCTCCTCTCCCTCGACTCCCCCACCTTTCTCTCCCAACTCCAGTCCCGTCCCGACCCCCTGGGAAACTGAATAGAGCAACAGTCAACTGCTGCCTGTGCGCTGATATGACAATAAAGGCTACTTTACTTTACTGAGTTAAAGAGTTCCCACGGTAGACTGTAAAACTGGGACCCTGGTTCTGGACTCCCCCAACACCGGAACCCTTCTTCAGACAGCCTAATCGGAATTGAGTCTGAAGATGTGTCTCGTCCCGAAACATCAGCTTTTTTCTCCAGAGATGCTGCTTGACTCGCTGAGTTACTCCAGCTTTTTGTGTCTGTCTTCGGTTTAAACCAGCATGTACAGTTCACTCCTTACACGGGTCTCTGTACAACATTGATTGGTAGCGTTCCGGACCCCTGGACCCGAGGACTCCGACCTGTATCTCTCAAAGAAGTACATGTGAAAAAATTCTCACGGACCATAAAAATGCGTAAAGTCCCTTCTAAAGTCCCTTTTAAAGATTATAGTTATTTTCTTGAATCTCATTAACATAACTCATGAATAAGTTGATGTCCATATGCGGATGCAAATCTTTATTTTTATTTATTTTTTAAATTCAATCCTACATAAGATAATTTTTACTCACGTTCTGTTCCCTCTGTCCAGCTTCCGGGTTCACCGTTCGCAGGAGTTCCCACGGTACCCGCAAGAGTTATTACGGATATCGCACTGGCCACTACGTTCATATAATGTTGCAATACTCAACCACAAGTGTACAAGTCAATCTTGGAGAAATTCAAACTTTCTTGAATTTTCTCCCGAGTGACCAAGTTACAAGATGACCTGCCGTTAGCGCTACGGTGGTCCACGGTGGTCCACAAATGCCGCACTGTTATCGCACGAGGTTCCCACGATGTTAAACTCCGGTTAACTCTTGCGTCAAGTCGCCCCGTGAAAAGGTCGCTTAAAGATACCCTAGCAGCGATGAGAGTGGAACAATGGCAGGTATTTCTGGGAATAATACAGATGGTGCAGGATTGGTACATTCCAAAGAGGAAGAAAGATTCCAAGGAGAGTAGGGGGTGACCGTGGCTGACAAAGGAAGTCAAGGACAGTATAAAAATAAAAGAGAACAAGTATAACATGCAAAGATGAGCAGGAAGCAAGAGGACTGGGTAACTTTTAAAGAGCAACAGAAGATAACTAAAAAGGCAATACGAGGAGAAAAGATGAGGTACGAAGGTAAGCTAGCCAAGAATATAAAGGAGAATAGTAAAAAGCTTCTTTAGGTATGTTAAGAGGAAAAAATGAGTTAAGACCAAAGTTGGACCCTTGAAGACTAAAACAGGTGAATTTATTATGGGGAGCAAGATAATGGCGGATGAGATGAACAGGGACTTTGGATTCGTCTTCACTAAGGAAGACACAAACAATTTCCCAGATGTACTTCTGGCCAGAGGATCTAGGCTGATGGAGGAACTGAAGTAAATTCACATTAGGCAAGAAATGGTGTTGGGTAGACTGATGGGACAGAAGGCTGATCAATCCCCATGGCCTGATGGACTGCATCCCAGGGTAAATGAGAAAGTGGCTCTGGAAATCGTGGACGCATTGGTGATCATTTTCCAATGTTCTATAGATTCAGGATCAGTTCCTGTGGATTGGAGGGTAGCTAATGTTATCCCACATTTTTAGAAATGCGGGAGGGCGAAAACAGGGAATTATAGACCAGTTAGCCTGACATCAGTGGTGGGGAAGATGCTGGTCAATTATAAAATATGAAGTAGCGGCACATTTGGAAATCAGTAACAGGATCGGTCCGAGTCTGCATGGATTTACAATGGGAAAATCATGATTGACTAATTTTCTGGAATTTTTTGAGGATGTAACCAAGAAAATGGACAAGGGATGTAATGTACCTGGACTTTCAGAAAGCATTTGATAAGGTCCCACATAGGAGATTATTTATCAAATTTAGAGCACATGTTATTGGGAGTAGGGTGCTGACATGGATAGAAAATTGGTTGGCAGACAGGAAACAAAGAGTAGGGATTAACAGGTCCCTTTCAGAATGGCAGGCAGTGACTAGTGGGGTACTGCAAGGCTTGGTGCTGGGACCGCAGCTATTTACAATATACATCAACGATTTAGATGAAGGGATGCAAAGTAACAACAGCAAATTTGCAGATGACACAAAGCTGGGTAGCAGTGTGAACTGTGAGGAGGATGCTATGAGGATGCAGGGTGACTTGGACAGTTTGGGTGAGTGGACGGATGCATGGCATATGCACTTTATTGTGGATAAATGTGAGTTATCCACATTGATGGCAAGAACAGGAAGGCAGCTTATTATCTGAATGGTGGATGTTGGGAAAAGGGGAAGTATAAAGAGATCTGGAGGTCCTTGGTTATCACTCACTGAAAGTAAGTATGCAGGTACAGCAGGCAGTGAAGAAAGTTAATGGCATGTTGGCCTTCATAACAAGAGGAGTTGAGTATAGGAGGTCCTTCTGCATTGTACAGGGCCCTAGTGAGCCCACACCTGGAGTATTGTGTGCAGTTTTGGTCTCCAAATTTGAGGGAAGACATTCTTGCTATTGAGGGAGTGCAGCGTAGTTTCATGAGGTTAAAATCCCGGGATGGCTTTATATACAAATGAAGCTGTCTGTATACCTAATTAAAGGGAAGGGGTCTAGTGAACATAAAGTTATTACGGCGATTGTACCAGGCGAAACATTTCCATGTGGGAGGTCCACTCAGGACCAGTGAAGCTAAGGGGATTGGATAGAAACATTTTTACCGCAAAATTGTGATCTGGGAATTCTCTCTGACAGCGCATCTATGCTTTCGTTATAAGCTCTGAAGAAGAGCAGATATAGGTAAGGCAGAAGGGGTAGAATGTATGATCACCTTGGCCAGGGCTGAGCGGAGACCGTCGGCGTGAGTTCAAACACCACGCGGGCTTTGTTGTCCAGAGCCGGAAGTTGAGCCCCACGCTGCACGTTCTCACCTTCAAAGGAAGTGGCTGGAGTAGCGTGATTGGGGAAAGTGACTAGAGAAGTGAGCACCCCAGTTTGGCTTTCTGTTAAGGTCAGTGATTAGGCTGTGTTTTAGTAGGTCAGTTTAGGCTTAGTTTTTAGTGCGGAGTTATTTATTTGGGGTACTTCATTGAGATCGCCCATGATTGCTCACCTGCACATGGGGTCATATGTCGTAATAGAGCCGAGGGCAGTGGAGTCAGGATATGGGGAAGGCACCACGTTTTGATGGGGTAATCAGCCATGACACATGATGGTGGTGCGCTTGCCGAAGGCCTCCTCCTCACTTTTCTATGTTTTATATTCCCTGGTGATACAGTGCAGAAGTGTGCAGCTGCGCTCCTGCAGACCGCATGACGATTGACTCGTGGATAATGGCTCACGATTCAGTGAGCACTGGTTGCCAACGCGTAAATTAGCAGACAGAAAGGGAACGGTGGCCATGCCGCGTAGGGGCGCGTCAGGAGTCCCCTGCATCTCTCCCCTAACAATTACCATTTGGAGTTGGGATGCTTTAGGGAAACAGCGCCAGTTGACACCGTGGTGCTCTACGCCTAGATGGAGAAAAAAGTGGAGGTATAAATAGGATGCATTAAGGGGAATAGATAGGCGTTTCTGAGCCTGCAAACGAGACTCCAGGATGGTATGTTACCTCCCTGGTGCAAAGGTCAGGGATGTCACTGAGCGGCTGCAGAACATTCTGGAGGGGGAGGGTGAACAGCCAGTTGTCGTGGTGCACATTGGCACCAACGATATAGGTAATTAAACGGGATGAGGTCCTACAAGGTGAATTTAGGGAGCTAGGAGATAAACTTAAAAGTAGGACCTCAAAGGTAATAATCTCTGGATTACTACCAGTGCCATGTGTTAGTCAGAGTAGAAATAGGAGGATATTGCAAATGAATACGTGGCTTGAAAATGGTGCAAGGGGGAGGGATTCAAATTTCTAGGGCATTGGAACCAGTTCTGGAGGGGTGGGACCAATACAAACAGGACGGTCTGCACCTGGGCTGGATTGGAACCAATGTCCTTGGGGGAGTGTTAGCTAGTGCTGCAGGGAGGATTTATACGAATGTGGCAGGGGGTGAGAGCATGAGCAGAGAGACAGAGGGGTGTAAAATGAGGGTAGAAGCAATATGTAGCAAGGTGAAAAGTAAAATTGGCAGGCAGACAAATCCAAGGCAAAAATCAAAAAGGGCCACTTTTCAACCTAATTGTATAAGGGGTAAGAGTGTTGTACAAACAAGCCTGAAGGCTTTATGTCTCAATGCAAGGAGCATTCGTAATAAGGTGGATGAGTTGAATGTGCAGATAGTTATTATGAATATGATATAGTTGGGATCACGGAGACATGGCTCCAGGGTGACCAAGGCTGGGAGCTGAACATCCAGGGATATTCAATATTCAGGAGGGATAGACAGATAGGACAAGTAGGTGAGGTAGCGTTGCTGGTTAGAGAGGAGGTTAACGCAATAGAAAGGAAGGACATTAACTTGGAGGATGTGGAATAAATATGGGTCGAGTTGCGAAACACTAAGGGGCAGAAAACGCTGGTGGGAGTTGTGTACAGGCCACCTAACAGTAGTAGTGGAGTTGGGGATGGCATCAAACAGGAAATTAGAAATGCGTGCAACAAAGGTAAAACAGTTATAATGGGTGACTTCAATCTTCATATAGATTGGGTGAATAGTGGAGAGAGAAAACGGGGAATTACAGACCAGTTAGTCTAACATCGGTAGTGGGGAAACTGCTAGAGTCAGTTAATAAAGATGGGATAGCAGCACATTTGGAAAGTGGTGAAATCATTGGACAAAGTCAGCATTGATTTATGAAAGGTAAATCATGTCTGACGAATCTTATATAATTTTTCGAGGACGTAACTAGTAGAGTGGATAAGGGAGAACCAGTGGATGTGTTATATCTGGACTTTCAGAAGGCTTTCGACAAGGTCCCACATAAGAGATTAGTATACAAACTTAAAGCACATGGTATTGGGGGTTCAGTATTGAGGTGGATAGAGAACTGGCTGGCAGACAGGAAGCAAAGAGTAGGAGTAAACGGGTCCTTTTCACAATGGCAGGCAGTGACTAGTGGGGTACCGCAAGGTTCAGTGCTGGGACCCCAGCTATTTACAATATATATTAATGATTTGGATGAGGGAATTGAATGCAACATCTCCATGTTTGCAGATGACAGGAAGCTGGGGGGCAGTGTTAGCTGTGAGGAAGATGCTAGGAGGCTGCAAGGTGACTTGGATAGGTTGGGTGAGTGGGCAATGCATGGCAGATGCAGTATAATGTGGATAAATGTGAGGTTATCCACATTGGTGGCAAGAACAGGAAAGTAGACTATTATCTGAATGGTGGCCAATTAGGAAAAGGGAAGACCTGGGTGTCATGGTACATTGAAGGTAGGCATGCAGGTGCAGCAGGTAGTGAAGAAAGTGAATGGTTTGTTAGCATTCATAGCAAAAGGATTTGAGTTTAGGAGCACGGAGGTTCTACTGCAGATGTACAGTGCCTTGGTGAGACCACACCTGGAGTATTGTGTACAGTTTGGTCTACTAATCTGAGGAAAGACATTCTTGCCATAGAGGGAGTACAGAGAAGGTTCATCAGACTGATTACTGGGATGGCAGGACTTTCATATGAAGAAAGACTGGACGGACTTGGCTTGTACTTGCTGGAATTTGGAAGATTGAGGGGGGATCTTATAGAAACTTACAAAATTCTTAAGGGGTTGGACAGGCTAGATGCAGGAAGTTGTTCCCAATGTTGGGGAAGTCCAGATCAAGGGGTCACAGTTTAAGTACAAGGGTGAAGTCTTTGAGGAGCGAGATGAAAAAAAACATTTTTCACACAGAGTGTGGTGAATCTGTGGAATTCTCTGCCACAGAAGGTAGTTAAGGCCAGTTCATTGGCTATATTTAAGACGGAGTTAGATGTGGCCCTTGTGGCTAAAGGGATCAGGGGGTATGGAGAGAATGCAAGTACAGGATACTGAGTTGGATGATCAGCCATGATCATATTGAATGGCGGTGCAGGCTCGAAGGGCCGAATGGCCTACTCCTGCACCTATTTTCTATGTTTCTATGTTTCTATCACAGTGAATGATGGTGCTGGCTCAAAAGGCCGAATTGCCTACTCCTGCACCTATTGTATATTGTCTCTCACTCATTTCCAGAACGCAACCCTTTCCCCCAATGCAATATTCCACCACTCACCCATAGCCCCCAACTGTGCAGTGGCTGCTCATTTTGCCTTATTCACCCTCCCTCATGTTAAACTTTTAAGAAATGCAATTGCACTTGCTAGCTAGCAGAGTGTACTGGGATAACAACATTGTTGCGAGCAGGGCTACAATTCCGTTGTGACATCATTTTTCTCCAATTGTGGTTTTGTAAATTTAAAAATGTCAATAACTTGTATAATATAACATCAATCTGAATGAAACTTGATAAAAAAGCACACCACAAGAGAATTGTGAGTAAGGTGGTGCACAAATGTTAGCGCTATCGTGTATTGTTTTGGCGTAATTTCATGATCACACACACGTCCGCACCTAGAAACAATGAATGCACATGTTTTTAGTTTTCTGCATTCACTAAGGCCACTGTAACCATGCCTCCAGTGATCAAATTGATAATTATCTTAATTTTGGCCGGCAGCTACAAGTCAGTGTATTAATTTATGATTAAAATATGGAATGAGGATCAATCAGGAATAAGCAATCATGATGTTAAAAAATAAGATGCCCACAGGTTGAAAAAGCTGCGAATTACTTTCACCAGGTTGCTTTATTTTCAGTGCTTGCAGCTAATTATTTTTTTCTGATCCAGGAACATAGTATTCAAAGTAAATTTAATTTCAATGTACAGTGGCAATCAGTTGCTTCAGTGACTCAATATATAAATGCACAGAACAGTTTGATGCTGAATTACAAAGATGAGGAGGGCCACTTGTTTAATTTCTGCTCGAAAATTAAGTTGACTGCAGTTGGGTTTAATATACCCCTGCTCCAAGCCAGGAGGAGATACATGGCTGCCATTCTTATGCATGGTTATTATTCAGTGACCTGAAACTGGTTAAGATTCAGCTCTGCTTTAATGGCTATCTTCTCCCAACTTTGAATTATTCACTTCTAAACTCACACACAAGTATTGACCATTGGTGACATGCAAAATTCAGAACAGTTAATACCCACAGGTCTGTGCCCCTCTAGAACAATAGGCACCTATTGAACTGCTGGTGTACAGAGTAGTGACACATTAGATAGAGCCTTCAACATTAGACGCGCTTACAGGACAATAATGGAATAATTACAATGACAAGCAAGGGTGGCCAGTTAACAGGTATCCACATTGGTTGCAGCTTGTAAAGTAGATTTCTGGAAAGTTTAAAAAAAGCTGGCACATACCGAATGCTTGATGTGTATAGATTGTGCCAAAC
This sequence comes from Amblyraja radiata, assembly GCF_010909765.2. Lineage (NCBI taxonomy): Eukaryota > Metazoa > Chordata > Chondrichthyes > Rajiformes > Rajidae > Amblyraja > Amblyraja radiata. The sequence goes on from NC_045957.1 coordinate 78,441,569, forward strand.
TATACACTCAAACTCACAGAATGTCTGGTGCCAATACAACTTCCATTGCTTATAGAACTGTTGGAGATTGAATTTGCCAGTGCAATAAAACTAATACTGCCTATAAAGATGTTAATGCCTATTTAATTGTGGTCGCTATATACTAGTCGGCACCTCCACAAGTGTCCGTGTCTACAGAAATCTATAGTTTCATGAGATGGGGTCTTGACAAAAGTTCCTATCTGAGTAATAAAACAATAATGTCACAATGAAGTTCCACAATAAAAATATTGGTAAAACATCTGCAAAATAAGAGGGGCACAAGGAACTGCAGATACCAGTTTACAAAATAAAACATATAAATACTGGAGTAACTCAACAGGTCAGGCAGCACCTCTGTTGTCTGACCCACTGAGTAACTTGCATTTTGTGTCTTTTAACTGTTCAAAAAAGCATATATTGATCTGCAGTTTAAAACCAATCTAATGATTTAATTGTTCAGTTTATCAATTCAGATTTTAAAATGTATGCTCATAGCCTGTTCATGAGTGATTGGGCCATTTTTCAAATAAAGGTCCTTCGTGTCAGTGGTGGAGAAGCAGGCAACAGCTGTCATGATGTTGTGGAAGCATCGCTGGTTTGGCATTATCAATCTGTGACTGTAACTAAAGAAGTGGATATGCTACAGTGACAAGCAGGAGCTTCCCGTTGTCCTATTGTTCCATACAGAGGATAGCTTTCAAGCAAATATTTGGACACATTGACAGCCATATTGAGAAGCACAGCTGTGCCATTAGTAATTTAGACATATTGACTAACCCTCAGGGACTGGCGGGAGTCGAGGGAATGAGCCCGCAGAGGAAAATCGGGAAAACACAAGCTGCTTCATGGGTCGCCTGCATGTCTCCCAACGCCACAAGGTTGAATATATTCCTTAATAGCGCTCATCTCAAGTGACTAAATCTTCTATTTTATTTATGGAATGGATTTCTCTGCTTCGTTTACATGGAAAGAAATTGCTCTGGTCAGAGATAGCTGCTTGGTACAAATTACATAAATCATTTTAAACTACTGGCATTGTCAACTGCATCTGCTTCCCATAGCTTGTGTATCATAATCCATGCTAGTTTGAAGTGATAAATGCATTGAGCCTCGAAACACCACAGTGCAGAAATGATTTAAAGTTCTTGGACACGAGCACTAATAATGTAATAATCAATTGACAGACCGCAATGTAGATTGGCTTTACTTGTTATCGATAAATATCACTGTGGATGTCACTGTCAGCATCAGTTGTGCAGCATTTTTTAATGGATCTTCCTTATATTATGGGTAACAGTCATGACATGGATAGGAAAGGTTTAGAGGGATATGGACCAAAGGTGGGCAGGTGGGACCAGCATAAATGAGTCATCTTAGTTGGCATTGACAAGTTTAGCCAAAGGGACTGTTTCCATGTTGTATGACTCTATGATTCTAAGTGCTCACCACATCTAACTAAAGAATACCTCCGGTATTGTTTCTTTGTAATCTAATTGCTCCTATGGCATTGAACAAAAGCTCCAGAGTTTCCTCCAGCAGCATATTGTAACACCAGAGCCGTCCTGTTGAATTATTAGTCTGATTCTCTTAAATTGCGTCATTCCTTTATCTAAATGCTTCTGCATTTAAAACTCAATGGTGTATAACATTAGTGTATGAAATTATGTCCAATTAGACCCAAAACTCACATCCTCCCAATAAGTAAGAATATGATAATTACCTCTGATATTTTGTTTATTTCCTGCATTCATAACTTGGTCTGATCACTCCGGAAATCCTTTACCTTGAATCATAATATGCCTAACATTGCTCATTGATTGCCTGAAATACAACATAAGCACATAACACAAATTTCTCCTTATCACCCATATCTTTTCTTATAAACGCATCCACTTCTCTGCAATGAGCTGTAATTTATCACATTGCTGAAAATAATGTAAAACTCTGGAATGGAAGCACTAATAATGCAATAATCAGATGACAGTCCACCATGTATATTGTTTTTTTCTTGTTCCCCGCTACAAGCATGTCAATGGAGGTATTTAATCGGATTTTACTGGGTAATATTTACGAGACTCAATGTCTTCTGTCACAAATATTGTAGTAAGCTTACAATGTTTTGCCGTGGAAAAGAGGTAACATTTCTTGAATTGCGACACAGTACTACAGCTGGCAGAGCTGCTTCTTAACAGTGCTACAGACTCGGGTTTGATTCTGACCTCGGATACTGTTAGTATGGAGTTTGCACTAATGGGTTTCTTCCGGATGCTCTGGTTTTCACTCACATCCCGAAGACATGTGGCTTTGTAGGTTAATTGGCCTCTGTTAATTGCCCCTAGTTTGTAGAGAATGGATGCGAACATGGGATCAGAGAGAATTTGTGTGAATAGGTAATTTATGGTTGGCATTGGCTCAGTGGGCCAAAGGGCAGGTTTCCATGCTATATCTTTCAACCAATCAGTAAATGAAAACAAATTTAAAACACATTTAAAAATATATATAAATAGATGGATAGATAGATAAATAAATAAATAGATATATAACTGAATAAATGGATTAAAACACAAACAGATTGAATGCAAGGTCAGGCAAATATGAAAATCCCCAATACCTCTGCCTCTTCTGATCTCAAATTGGTTTGCCTTCTATTCCACTTATTTTAAAGTCTATCTCCTCCAGTCCAACATTAGGGCTATGTACTGTGGGAGTAACTTTAGGAAGACAATGCCAATGTCTCAATAAGATGAAGATATTCCCACAATATCATAGGGTGGGAAGTTAAAGAATTGTACATTCAATAGCTGATATCTGGAATGCACTGTCAGATGAGGTGGTGGAAATTGATACAAACACTGTGTTTAAGCGGCATTTAGAGAGGCACTTAAATAAGCAAAGCATAGAGACCTAATGCTGGCAAATGGATTTGGTGTAGGTGGGCAAAACGGCAATCATGGATATAGTGGGCCAAAGGGTCAATTTCTGTGCTGTACAACTTCATGATTTATACCCTAAAAATGTTGCGACATTGGAAGTTTAACCAGGGCAAGACATACACAGTGAATAGCAGGAATGGCAGTGCGTGCTTTGGAGTGTGTTAAGAGTCAAGAGTCAAGAGTGTTTTATTGTCATATGTCCCGGATGGGACAATTAAATTCTTACTTGCTGCAGCACAACAGAATACGTAAATATGTCAACATAGTACATAATGGGGGAAGAAAAAATAAAAGGTAATGGTCCAATAATATAGTGCAATAATTGTCTTTTGCAGTTCAAAGCTCAGAGCTTATTCATTGTTGTGTTTAATAGCCTGATGGCTGCAGGGAAGAAGCTGTACCTGAACCTGGACGCTATAGTTTTCAGGCTACTGTACCTTCTTCCTGATGGCAATGGGGTGTGTTGTAGAGCAGTGGGATCTAGGAGCGCAGGTACATACTGTATTCCTTGAAAATGGTGTTACTGGTAGATAGGGTGCTCAAGGAGTCTTTTGGCACATTGGCCTTCATCAGTTAGAGTAAGGAGTAAAGAAGTTGGGATGTTATGTTATAGTTGTACAAGATGTTGGTGAGGCCACATTTAGAGTATTGTGTTCAGTATTATTTAGTTTTTAGTTTTAGACATACAGCGCGGAAACAGGCCCTTCAGCCACTGAGTCCGCCCGACCAACAATCTCCACAAATTAATAATAATAATAATGTTTTGTTTATAGGGACAGTGCATATTAATGAACATGTGCTTGTAAATATGCGAGATTGTAGCCAATCAGTAGCTAATGTTTCTCTAGTCTCTAGTCCCGGGCAAAGGTAGGTGAAGTGTCTTGCCCAATGACAGTACGACAGTACACAAGCAGGATTCGAACCGGACACCTTCAGGTTGCCAGCCGAAAACTTAGCCCACTGCGCCATCTGTCATTCACAGATTAACACTAACCTACACATGCTAGGGACAATTTTACATTTCTACGAAGCCAATTAACTTACAAACCTAAGGTACACAAAATTGCTGGAGAAACTCAGCGGGTGCAGCAGCATCTATGGAGCGAAGGAAATAGGCGACGTTTCGGCCCGAAATGTCGCCTATTTCCTTCGCTCCATAGATGCTGCTGCACCCACTGAGTTTCTCCAGCAATTTTGTGTACCTTCGATCTTCCAGCATCTGCAGTTCCTTTTTGAACAACTTACAAACCTATATGTCTTTGGAGTGTGGGAGGAAACTGAAGATCTTGGGGAAAACCCATGCAGGTTACAGGGAGAACCTACAATCTCCACACAGACAAGCATCAAGTCAGGATCGAATCTGGGTCTCTGGCACGGTAAGGCAGCAACTCTACTGCTATGCCACCATGCCACCCTGTTAAATATTCCTCTTATAGCAAAAATATTGTGAAGCTGGAAAGGGTGCAGTGAAGATTTACGAGGATATGCCAGGTCCTGAGGGCTTGAGGTATAGGGAGTGGTTGAACAGGCTAGGACTTTATTCCTTGGAGCGCAGGAGGATGAGGGGGTGTTTGTATGGAAGTGTACAAGATCATAAGAGGAATAGGTGTATAATGCACAGTCTATTACCCAGAGTAGGGGAATCAAAAACCAGAGGATATCTGTCTAATGTGAGGGGGGAAAGATTTAGCAGCAACATGACAGGCCACTTTTTTACACAAAGGGTGGTAGGTATATGAAATAAGGTGCGAGTGGAGGTAGTTGAGGCAGGTACTATCACAACATTTCAAACACATTTGAACAGGGGCGGGGATAGAATAGACTTAGAGGGATATGAGCCAAATGCATGCAGGTGGGACTAGTTTAATTGGGGCATGTTGGTCAACATGGGCAAGTTGGGGCGAAGGGTCTGTTTTCACACTGTATGACCATGGCTCTGTAAAAAGATGTTGCTGTCCCATGTATCCTGTCCTCCTTGTTAATAGAGTTTTTGAGAGTTTGCCATGTTCTGCAGGATTAGTCTAGTAGAGAAAATGTGGTCCATATTTAGGCTGTACACACTGCAGTCATTGTGTACCAATGGTGAAGGGCATGAATGTTTCAGGTGAAGGATGGGGTATCGATCAAGCAAGATGTTTTTTTCCTGCATAGCTTTGACTTTTCTGAATATTGAACTGGTGCTCATCAGAGCAACTGGGCAGTTTACCATCACTCAACCAACTCATGTGCCTTGGAGATGGTAGAAAAGCTTTGGGGGTTAGGACATTAATTTTACACTGCAGGATACCGAGCATCTGGGACTTGCAGTGTTTTCCAAATCATTTTTTTAATCTTTACTTTTCACTTTGTTGTTGCTCTGGACTGATACATTGACATTATTTTTGAGATTCAAACAAGATTAAAACAGTTGGAAGATATGAGAATAGGATGGATAAATGTGATTCAAACCATTTGTATCACCATTTGTATACTGATTTGTAATTACCAATAGACTATTTAGGCTGAATGGCCTGTTTGAATTAGTATCTTCAATCAAAACCAAATGTTGCAATTCTCCCTGCTGCTGATTAAAATTAAACTCTTGATTATGAATCTTGATAAAATAAAATTATAATGACTAACTGAGATTTTACCTTCAAAATGATGTCAAACAAAATAATTCAATATATTATTGAATTGAATACTTTATTGTCACATGTGACAAGTCACAGTGAGATTATTTGCTTGCATACTCAAGGTATGCAAATAGTCGCCACATAAAGGGCACTGACAAAGTTACAAAGTGTCGCATGCCAGGCTCGAAGGGCCGAATGGCCTACTCCTGCACCTAATTTCTATGTTTCTATGTTTCTATGTCCACCCTTGTTCTCCCCCCCCGTTACGTTGTCCCCCACAATGGGTCATCCTTTATGTCCCGTAACCCCCCCCCCCTCTTCCCCACTCCGGGTCCTCCATTGTTCTCCCCCCTCCCCATGCCGGGTCCTCCTTTATTCTCCCCCCTTCACAACGGTCCCCTCACATGTGATCCTCCTTTGTTATATAACCTGAAATATAACCCACATTTTATTGAAATACTTACATTAATATAATTTTTCTGAAACATACTGATGTCAATGTAAGCAGTTGCAGCATTCATGTATCATTCCTCTTCCTCTATTTTAGTGGAGACACTAACTGATTTAAAACAAACAGATTAATGTCTGAGTTGAAATCTTGAACTAAAGAATGTCACACAAACACATTAATCTCTCATCTTTCAATATTATCAACATCATTGGTGAGCTTTAGAGTCCTCTCCAGTGGAAATATAACAATGTCACCATAGAGGCTGTAAGTCTTCATTGCAACATAAACATAATGTGAAACATTGCTTCATCTTCCTGCAGACTTCCTAATATTATTTTATTCCAGTTTTAAATTAAATTATATGACATTTTTAAACAATATAAGGACGTCAATATATTATATAAATGTCGAAAGCATACTGCAATAAATCAGTGTATGAAATATAAAAATTCTACATTTCCCTATTTCCCTTAGGTAAATAACAAGCATAAGATTTAAGGTAATAGATAGTGTGGCTCCAAGGGTTTATTCAATCCCCGAGTTACTCCAGCTTGTTGTATCTATCTTCGGTTTAAACCAACATCTGCAGTTCCTTCTTACACAATACTAATAACATACCTAGATTCTAATGTGGTAGGAAGTTGTGGGCAATTTTCCTGCTGCCAGTCACATCACTCAGCACATTAAAGCCAAAAGTAGCTCTTCCCAAACTACTGTTGATAGAATGAAAAATGACAGCCCACAGAGGTTTTTTTTAAATATATATTTGTTATATATGTTTAACCTGGCGTGGGGTCTTTGATGAACAGTCGGCTGATGTCGGCGAGTTGCAATGTTAACAAGAGGGTGTGAGAGTTCCATGTGATGTCATTCCAACATGTTATCTAAATTGACTCCTGGACAACTGTGTGACCAGAATGCGATAAAGCAAAATTGGTGGCTAGCGCAGGTAGATGTAGATGTGTTGACGGCATATTTTGATGAATAAATTTAACTCAACATCTTTTAAATGTCTTAATTGAACAACTGTGTGTGCTATGACATTCCAAGCCTGTAGGTATGTGTACTGTACTTGCTATCCGTGCGGTTATTACACTGCTGCAAGGCAGCGGTAGCATTTAAATTTCTCCTTTGTTCCTGCTTTATTTTCCATTTTACCAAATTCCAATAAATGTTTAAGAGCGGCAACTGCGTGCCTTAAGTCTGTTTCCAGCTGCATTGACGGCTTTATTAATACATAAATTCGCCTGTGTATCTTTGAACCGGGAGGGAGGCAGGTTATTACCCGAACACAGCAATGATCACAGCCAATGGCTCCAAAAATCGCTCTGTTTGTATCACAGTGCATCAACGGTGCGCGCTGTTTTAATACAAATCTTTTATGATTAGCGCTCACTTTAACTAAACGTCTTCACCGCACCCCCCCCACCCTCGACGTTTCCAAAGTCATCAGCCTGGAACAGACAGGATTCTCAAGTGACACAGCCTTTCCTCGGACACATCCACAATGACCAAAAAGCTCTCAGCACGGGGGATATGCTTTTGATTTATTAATCAGGTCAGTGAACATCCCACAGCTCAGGGGAACAGGCAGGAGCGCGTCGGAAGAGTCATGGGTTTCTGAGTGCTAAATGTACATGCAAACATCTGAATGAAACATGGTGCACGCAATCTGCCCGGAGATCGCGAAGGGATTTGCTTCTGTTTTTCCTTCTACTCCGAGCACGGTGAAGTTTCTATGAAGACCAGACCTGGTATTGAAGGATTCGACTGGTATAACCACTGCTGACCGCATTCGAGTGTGCAGCTCCATCAACAGAGAGTTTCAATTAAGGTAAGTGCCTCTCATCTAGTATGTCTGTGTTTTAGTGCAGAAGTGCCATTAGGCACTAATAAAGCGTGAGTTGACAGTTTGTTCTGTTGTATTTCACCCCGTGATTTTGCATTTGTTCTGCAGAGAGTCACCATTATGTTGCCCTTCTGAATCTTACACTACATAGAAGTAAAGGGGAGGTGATCATTTTCTGGCTGGTATGGTATTCGATTTCTGAAGAAGAAAAACAACAGCATTTTTCTCTCGCGGACCAGTCGAACAATTTGTTTGTTTTTTCTCTGTGGAGCAGCTTTATTTCTGAGTACTCCTTGAGCGCTGCAGTTCATCTTTTGTCTCTTGTGGAATCATGGTTAGTGATAAGAAAACTATAAAATAAATATTTGCTCATGGTCATGTTCGTCAATATAGTAATTAAGATTAGCCTGTCAACGTACTTACGACTGGTCTGCAAAGATTCTTTACTGCAATACTGGTGCAAATCTCTGTGAGCGAACCCAGGCAGAGCATGGTATTCCGTCAGGGCAAATACGCATGGCTCACAACTTGCTCGTGTGCTTGCCGTTCGTAAATCGAAAGTCTAGGGGGGAGGAGGACCTCAGCTCTTATTAACTGTGTAGGAAGGAACTGCAGATGCTGGTTTACACCGAAGATAGACACAAAATGCTGGAGTAACTCAATGGGACAGGCAGCGTCTCTGGAAAGATAGAACGTGTGACTGAGGAAGTCTGACGAAAGGTCTCGACCCGAAACGTCACGCACTCCTTCTCTGCAGAAATGCTGCCTGTCCCGCTGAGTTACTCCAGCATTTTGTGTCTAGTACTTATTAAACTTTACGAACAGAAACATAGTACTGCCTTACTAATCTTTGGTTGGGAGTCCATTCAACCTGCCTCGGTTCAGATGTGTGAACTCTGAGGCTTTCATTTCACTATAGGGGAATTAGGGAAAGCAGACTATTATCTAAATGGTGGCCGACTAGGAAAAGGGGAGATGCAGCGAGACCTGGGTGTCATGGTACACCAGTCATTGAAAGTAGGCATGCAGGTGCAGCAGGCAGTGAAGAAAGCGAATGGTATGTTAGCTTTCATAGCAAAAGGATTTAAGTATAGGAGCAGGGAGGTTCTACTGCAGTTGTACAGGGTCTTGGTGAGACCACACCTGGAGTATTGCGTACAGTTTTGGTCTCCAAATCTGAGGAAGGACATTATTGCCATAGAGGGAGTGCAGAGAAGGTTCACCAGACTGATTCCTGGGATGTCAGGACTGTCTTATGAAGAAAGACTGGATAGACTTGGTTTATACTCTCTAGAATTTAGGAGATTGAGAGGGGATCTTATAGAAACTTATAAAATTCTTAAGGGGTTGGACAGGCTAGATGCAGGAAGATTGCTCCCGATGTTGGGGAAGTCCAGGACAAGGGGTCACAGCTTAAGGATAAGGGGGAAATCCTTTAAAACCGAGATGAGAAGAACTTTTTTCACACAGAGAGTGGTGCATCTCTGGAACTCTCTGCCACAGAGGGTAGTCGAGGCCAGTTCATTGGCTATATTTAAGAGGGAGTTAGATGTGGCCCTTGTGGCTAAGGGGATCAGAGGGTATGGAGAGAAGGCAGGTACGGGATACTGAGTTGGATGATCAGCCATGATCATATTGAATGGCGGTGCAGGCTCGAAGGGCCGAATGGCCTACTCCTGCACCTAATTTCTATGTTTCTATGTTTCTATTCATTGACCAAATGACCACATTTATTTGCCTTGATCATTTTTTTTCCAGATTCCTGAACTCAATCTATCGTTTGCTGTATCACCAATGATATCCTGCTATCGATTGATGTGTATTAAAGTAAACAGGATGGAGTGCGGAATTCACTGAATATGATGACTAATTTCAGTTGATACCGTTTCATCATAATTTTGACGAAAGGCTATTGACTCTCTGCAGATACTGCCTGACTAGCTGAACATTCTGATGCACTTTGTGCTTTTGTTTCAGATTTCCAGCTGCTGCAGTATTCTGGTTTTGCATTTTTAATGTGGAGACTTTATAATAATGTGAAAATAGTTAGTTGTGGTGCGTGAAGGTGGCTTGCAAAGAGTTAATCAATAATTAATAATAATCACGTCAATCAGTCTTTTGCTGAAATTCAGAAATTGATCCCTTCTATGTGTTTTTCTGGTTGATGGTATCACTGCCTAAAAAAAGCAGTTGTTAAAGTAGGTATGCACCTTTGAAGTGATGTATGTGGTGCCACTGGCCTCTGTGGTCGCTGTGGGCCGCCGCAGGTTTAATTTAGTTCAGAGATACAGTGTGCTACCTTTGGGCCCACTAGGTCTACGCCAAACAACAATCACCTGTACACGAGTTCAATGTTATCCCTGTTTCACATAAAAGTGTTTCACATCCTTCACACTAGAGAAAATTTACTGAATCCAGTCAGTATACAAACCTCCACGCCTTGGGAATGCAGGAGGAAACCGGAGCACCTGGAGAAAATCCACACGGCCACAGGGAGAATGTACAAACTCCATACAGACTGCACCTGTCGTTCGGATCGAACCAAGGTCTCTGGCGCATCACTACCTCTGTGCCATCGAGCCACCCAGGAACTTCCTGGATCTGTTCCACATGTGCTGGACGAATTGGAAAATGCTATGAAGAAAGATAAAATAGTTGGAGTACATCCCAGATGATGCCATTGGAATAGAATAAGGAGTATATTGCTTTTTGATGATTTTCTTTTATAAGGTGAATTTACATTATCAAATATTTAAGAAACAATCTTAACAGATGAATTACTAATATGGAAATCCTGCTGCTAACAGCTCAATCTTGACAGGGCAGTTCCTTTCACTTTCCGTCTTTACCAAGCATCTTTTATTATTTATGTAGTAAACTCACTCTAACAATGTTTGGGAGGCTGCCAAATACAGAACTACAATAAAAGAGGCTTTGTGGGTGATTTATGATGAAATTCCCTCCTTTTACAGTACAAATCCTGCCATCTAGGCCAAAGCAAAGATGTATCTGTATTGTCAAAGGTATTCTACCCAATCAAAGCAGAGAAGTTGACAGAAATACATGCTACTTTTCCCCAATAACTTTTTCCCCATTTATTCATGAGAGAAAGAGATGGCCCTTAGCTGTTCCCATCTTTATGATCCTGCAGCTCAAATGTATTCAAATATAACCAAAAATATAATCCAAGCACGACACTCATTTTCGTATTAGTTTGCCTACCTGGCCATAACCTATTGACATCAGAAAGACAAAAAATCAAAACAGATCCCCATAGGTCTGGCAATGCTTTGGTGTAAGTTGATAAGGATGGGGGGAAAAAATCTATAGGACTAATAATAATAATAATAATACATTTTATTTATGGGCGCCTTTCAAGAGTCTCAAGGACACCTTACACAAATTTAGCAGGTAGAGGAAAAACATGTAAGGGGAATGAAATAAATAGTAGAGACATGACTAGTACACAAAGTAAAGACAGAATTTAATTCAAACACAATACGAGGCAATTAATGCACAGATGAAAAGGGAGGGGGACGTGGGGCTAAGGATAGGCAGAGGTGAAGAGATAGGTCTTGAGGCGGGACTGGAAGATGGTTAGAGACACGGAATTGCGGATCAGTTGGGGGAGGGAGTTCCAGAGCCTGGGAGCTGCCCTGGAGAAGGCTCTGTCCCCAAAACTGCGGCGGTTAGACTTGTGGATGGAGAGGAGACCAGCTGATGTGGATCTGAGGGACCGTGAGGGTTGGTAGGGGGAGAGGAGGTCAGTGAGATATGGAGGGGCCAGATGGTGGAGGGCTTTGTAGGTGAGGATCAGGATTTTGTAGGTGATCCGGTGGGAGATGGGAAGCCAGTGAAGTTGTTTGAGGACTGGAGTGATGTGATGCCAGGATTTGGTGTGGGTGATGAGTCGGGCGGCTGCGTTCTGGACCAGTTGGAGTCGGTTGATGTAGGTGGAGCTGATGCCAAGGAGAAATGAGTTGCAATAGTCCAGTCGGGAGGAGATGAAGGCATGGATGAGTCTTTCAGCAGCGGGAGGTGTGAGAGAGGGTCTGAGTTTGGCGATGTTGCGGAGATGAAAGAAGGAGGTTTTAATGACATGGCGGATGTGAGGCTCAAGGGAGAGGGTGGAATCAAAGATCACGCCAAGGTTGCGGGCCTGGGGAGATGGGGAGACAGTGGTGCCGTCGATGGTGAGAGTGGGGTTATTGTGGGGTTATTGTGGGGTTATTGACTACAACTGTTGTAGATGATTATCCCAGTACAATCAATGACTGTCCAAAGAGCTCAAGAACCAGCAAACAACAACCCTCCAGGAGTAAACTAGAAGGAACAAATTAAACTCTGCATTTCATCTTAGTAAATTTCCCCCCCTGTACATAATTGACATGGTAATGTTTGTATGTTGATCTTGCTGTTTCTAAAATCCACCTCCACGGAGGTCAGTGGTGTGAATTTCAGAAGTGGAGTTCAAGAAACATAAAATACGTTAAGATGATCTGAGTCCATAAACTGTAGGGTGAATTTCTACTCCACATGTGAATTCTGAAAATCAGAAAGGAGCACATACAATATTGAGGCTATATTGCAAGTCAATCTTGATCTATTTAGGGAAAAGTCAATATCAGGTGTTATAACTAATGTTAATGTGTTCTAGCAGCAACAGATAATACCTCAGTAAGTGGTTGCTTTACCAACAGTAAACTAGATTAGTGGATTGAGAAGCTAGATTGAATTTCCAAAAGGCATTTGATAATGTTTCTCTACCAAGGTTTCTAAGGAGGTCTCAATCTGCCAGAAATTAAGATCGATTCGTCTGATGAATTGAAGATTCCTTTTAAGAACCAAAACCTAATGATCAATACTGATTATTTAGTTTAATGTTGGGTACAAACTGAGACATATCAGAGTCTATCTAGGAAAGCTGGTGTTTATCTTTTTTGGGGAATATTTAGATGCAATCATTTCCTTTCATGCAGAATTTAGTTATAAGGGAATGTTATGTGAATAGATAAAGACTAATGCCATTACAGGATTATGAATTGGTACACATTGGCTAAGAGATAACAGATGCATTTTTAATGCCTTTAATGTAATATGATGCATACTGGTACAGAATCATGACATTATAGGAATGTTTCCATTAGCAAAGGTGTAGAATTAAAGATAATGGGGGGATTGGGTGGAATTGTCATAAATAAGTAAAACAGTATTGTGATATACTATATTGTAGTATTGTAACAGTAGTATTATAAAACAGGATTGTCATATATTGTAATGTACTTCAGGCATCTAGTTCCACTGAAATCAATGAGACCATGAGTTCATGTAAGTATATTGTAATCAGCTGCTGATTCCTTAACACTTGTTTAGTGCTCGCAACCAAACCAAACCTTCTCCCTCAATTGATGGAACTATGAATTCTGATCCACCATTGCAAACATCTGTAGGTTACTAACTAGGCTATTCAGGTACTGAAGTAGATTGCAAGGCTATTTAATTGTAAATGAAAACATGTTATTCGAACTTACAGAAGACTTTTAGGGTAATTACTTTTGGAATGTTGTGTGCAGTTTCAGGAAGTTTAATATGTAAAGAATATTGACGTATGGGAAGACATTCATTGCTAAATAAACTGAGTGAATCTTGGGTTCCTCATGGAAGGTTGGTTAAGAAGGTTCAATGGTTGGGTATTAATGGTGGAGTAGCAAGATGGATTCAACAGTGGCTGAATGGGAGATGCCAGAGAGTAATGGTGGATGGTTGTTTGTCAGGTTGGAGGCCAGTGACGAGTGGGGTGCCACAGGGATCTGTGTTGGGTCCACTGTTGTTTGTCATGTACATCAATGATCTGGACGATGGTGTGGTAAATTGGATTAGTAAGTATGCAGATGATACTAAGATAGGTGGGGTTGCGGGTAATGAAGTAGAGTTTCAAAGTCTACAGAGAGATCTATGCCAGTTGGAAGAGTGGGCTGAAAGATGGCAGATGGAGTTTAATGCTGATAAGTGTGAGGTGCTACATCTTGGCAGGACAAATCAAAATAGGACGTACATGGTAAATGGTAGGGAATTGAAGAATGTAGGTGAACAGAGGGATCTGGGAATAACTGTGCACAGTTCCATGAAAGTGGAATCTCATGTAGATAGGGTGGTAAAGAAAGCTTTTGGTGTGCTGGCCTTTATAAATCAGAGCATTGAGTATAGAAGTTGGGATGTAATGTTAAAATTGTACAAGGCATTGGTGAGGCCAATTCTGGAGTATGGTGTACAATTTTGGTCGCCTAATTATAGGAAGGATGTCAACAAAATAGAGAGAGTACAGAGGAGATTTACTAGAATGTTGCCTGGGTTTCAGCAACTAAGTTACAGAGAAAGGTTGAACAAGTTAGGGCTTTATTCTTTGGAGCGCAGAAGGTTAAGGGGGGACTTGATAGAGGTTTTTAAAATGATGAGAGGGATCGACAGAGTTGACGTGGAAAAGCTTTTCCCACTGAGAGTAGGGAAGATTCAAACAAGGGGACATGACTTGAGAATTAAGGGACTGAAGTTTAGGGGTAACATGAGGGGGAACCTCTTTACTCAGAGAGTGGTAGCTGTGTGGAATGAGCTTCCAGTGAAGGTGGTGGAGGCAGGTTCGTTTTTATCATTTAAAAATAAATTGGATAGTTATATGGATGGGAAAGGAATGGAGGGTTATGGTCTGAGCGCAGGTATATGGGACTAGGGGAGATTATGTGTTCGGCACGGACTAGAGGGGTCGAGATGGCCTGTTTCCGTGCTGTAATTGTTATATGGTTATATGGTTATATGGTTTAGTGTTTGAAGTTATGCAAATAAATCCACATAACTACAGTTATTTGTCTGGATGAAAGCAATCAAACAGTTCATCATTAAGATCTTGAATGTTTAAAGAGCCACTGAAAATGTAGCTGTAACACGGTTACTTCATAATGAGAGCAGTCCAGAATATTCTATTCTGACATTTTGTGGATTTTATCATGAACAATGTCCACCATTTTTCGAGCAGACATCTCACTCATGCAGACATGGGTGAGTATTCTTAGACACATGCAAAACATCTTTGGTAGAATCACGGGTCTTTTCCACAAACCCTACAATATATTAACTTTGTAATTTTCTTTTGATAGTTTGTACTTTCAATAACTCATTGAACTTGTTTATTTTGCTTGCATATGATACAGCTTATTTTTAAATAAACTTATAGAATCACACTGTTAATGCTGCTGTCTCACAGTTCCAAGGACCCATGATAAATCCTCACCTCTGTTGCTATCTGTGTGCAACTTGCACATTTTCATTGTGTCTGCCTGGGATTTCCCCCAATCACTCCAATTGCATCCCCACAAGCCAAACATGTATGAGTCAGTAGGTTAACTGACAATTGAAATCAGGAACAATTTGATGATAGCATGGAGGAAATAACTTACAGGGGAAATTAATGGGGAATGGAATTGCTCAGTTCAGTTTAGTTTATTGTCATGTGTACCGAGGTACAGTGGAAAACCTTTGTTGCCTGCCCACCAGCTAGCAAAAAGACAATATACGATTACAATCGAGCAATTACAGTGCAAAGGTACTGCTCTGTGAGCTGATATAGACTCAATGGGCCAAAATTGATGCTTCATAAATCCACGCAAAATCTCGGTAAACCTCTTTTGCTCTCTCTCCAAAACTCTACATCCTAACCAAAGTTTTCAGGGAACTATGGACTTGGACCCCAACACCTTTCTGAACATCAATGGTTATAAGGGCCCTGCCATTAACTGCAGCCTTTCTCCTTGCAACTGACTTCCCAAGTGCAACAATACGCACTTGCCCAGATTAAATGCCATCTGCTGTTTCTTTGCACATATCTGTAACTACTCTATATCCTGCTCTATCCTTTGACAACCTTCTCCTTCACAACTCGACCAATTTTTGTGTCAGCTGCAAACTAACAAAACAACCCATCTATATTGTTGTCCAAGTCACACACCACAAACACAAACACAAACACAAACACAAATACACAAGACTAAGTGGGACCCATTGGACCCATGGGCTGGTCCCCCAAGGCAATATTCCACCAATTATTAGTGGCCACTGGGGGGCTTTCTGGAGCTCTAGTATGGGTGTTGTGGGCCGAAGGGACAGGTATCCAGAGGGCTAGTATGGACATTATGGGCCGAATGGATTCTTGGGCTGGCAGCTCTGTCACTCAGGCCTGGTGGGCTGGAAGCTCAGTCACTCAGGCCTGGTGGGCTGGCAGCTCAGTCACTCAGGCCTGGTGGGCTGGAAGCTCAATCACTCAGGCCTGGTGGGCTGGCAGCTCAGTCACTCAGGCCTGGTGGGCTGGCAGCTCAGTCACTCAGGAGCTCAGTCACTCAGGGCTGGTGGGCTGACAGCTCAGTCACTCAGGGCTGGTGAGCTGGCAGCTCAGTCACTCAGGGCTGGTGGGCTGGCAGATCAATCACTCAGGGCTGGTGGACTGGCAGTTCACGAGCGGTTATTCCTTGAAAATCCATTTCAAACAGAGTGCAGGCCACCAAATTCCATTTCAAGCAGAGTGCAGGCCACCAAATTTAAATTCATAGCATTTCAAGCAGGGAGCAGGGCACCAAATTCAATTTCATAGCATTTCAAGCAGAGTGCAGGCCACCAAATTTAAATTCATAGCATTTCAAGCAGAGTGCAGGCCACCATATTGCCCAACAACTGATTGCTTTGTCATTAAGGATTAACAAATTATTTATTGCAATTATATTGCAGACTCAAGGTTCAGTTGATTCACAGCTTAGAATCACAGTTGTGGATTTTCCCTCCTGATCTTCCAGAGTGACTGACTGACATCTAGGCATCCGGGGTTTTATTGTCCTGCCCCCCCCCCCCCCCCCCCCCCCCCCGGAAGGGGCATTACCTTCATCGTGGTGATTGAAAGGCGAGAGGACCAATCAGCTAATCTCATGACTTTTTAAACATTCATATCTTTTTAATTTTTTATCGATCGTCAAAATCCTCGGGGCTGCTTCAGCGGAGGAGGACTTTGAGTAAGATGGCCAAAAATCATAACGATATATGGTAGCATTTTTTCTACAATCAATATAGAGCGCAGACAGGAAGTGGTCAAGATGAGAGTTTTAGTTACATGGATATATCTCACAACGGACATCCTAACATTGATCCTGCCAGAAAATCACTGCGCAGAGACCTCCAGCCATAATAAGACCCTTCCCACACTATCTTCTGTCTGCAATGGGTAAAACAGCTGTAAATCTTAACAACCAAATCACCATTGATCTCATACATCTTAATTTTCTGGATTAGTTTACCATGAAAAATCATGTTAAATGCTGTATTTGTCACAGACCACATCTATTGCTCTACCCTCGACAGTCACTTTTGTTACCTTTTCAGAAAACTTCACTTCCTCAAAAAAGTTGTGTGAAGGTGCAGCAAACATAAATTGAGATAGTTAATGCCTTGCACAACACAGTGTTTTAGTGCAGACACAAAGGACTGCAGATGCTGGAATCTAGTGCAAAAAAGAACAATATGCATGTTGAACATAGCAGGTCCAGCAGCATCTGTAGAGGGTAATGTCCAAGCCTTGAGGAAGGTTCCCAATATGAAAATCACCTATCCATGTTCTTCGGAGATGTTGCCCGACCCCCTGAATTACTCCAGCACTTTTAGTCATGTTCAAGATTACAACATCTGCAGTTCCTTGGTTCTGCAAAACATAACCAACCCTGTTTAGGCCACATTTGGAGTATTGCATGAAGTTCAGGTTGCCCAAATAGGGGAGGAATGTGGAGGCTTTGGAAAGGGTGCAGAAAAGGTTTACCAGAATGATGCCTGGATTAGGTGGTATTAACTGCAAGGAGATATTGGACAAACTTGGATTGTTTTTTTCTGGAATGCCTAAGGTTGAAGAAATACCTGATTGAAGTATATAAACTAATAAGTAACACTGATATGGTAAATAGTCAAAAACATTTTCCTTGGGTGAAAATATCAAATACTATAGGCTCAAGTTTTAAGATGAGAGGGGCAAAGTTTAAAGGAGATGCATAGGGCAAGTTTTTACACAGAAGCTGTTGAGTGCCTGGACTATGTTGCTAGGATGATGGCAGTGCATGTACAATAATGGATGTAAGAAACATTTGAATAGGCAGAAGGATATGCAGGGAATGAGGGGATATAGGTTATACTAGACTAAGTGGGACCCGTTGGGTCCCAGCATCACATGGGAGGGCTGGTCCCCCGATGCAATATTCCACTTCTCCACCAATTCCGATATTGGTGGCCAGTGGGGGGGGGGGGGGGGGGGGGTGGCTTTCTGGAGCGCTATGTGTGTTGTGCGCTGAAGGGACTGGTGACTGGTTTCCAGAGGGCTAGTATGGACATTGTGGGCCGAATGGATTCTTGGGATGGCGGCTCAGTCACTCAAGCCTGTTGTGCTGGCAGCTCACTTATGGCTGGTGGGCTCGCAGTTGACTCATGGCTACTCTTTGAAATTCCATTTCAAGCAGGGTGCAAGGGCACCAAATTCAAGTGCAGTTTCATACCATTTCAAGCAGGATGCAAGACCACTAAAGACAGTGAGTCGTGACCTCTCCCTTCCCCATCCTGCAGAGACTGAGCCACACCCACACTTCCGGGTTTTATAGTCCCTCCCCCCTCCCACCAGAAGCAGCGTGACCTTCATGGCATGATTGACAGGAGAGAGAATCTCAACAATTTTTCAACACTAATAAATATTTTATTTTTCATCGATGGGAAAAATCCTCATCACCTGATGAGCGGAGGGGGACTTCGAGTAAGATGGCCAAAAATCACAGCTGCACGTGGTAGCGTTTTTTTTTCTAAAATCAATATAAAGCGCAAACAGGAAGTGGTCAAAAATAGACTTTTAATTATATAGAGGGCAAGGCAGCTCTAATTTGGCAAGGCAGCTCTAATTAGGCAAGGCAGCTCTAATTAGGTAAGGCAGCTCCCTTTAGCACTTTCAAAATCAAAGGCAAGGTAGCTCGCTTTAGCACTTTCAAAACCAAAGGCAAGGCAGCTCGCTTTAGCACTTTCAAAACCAAAGGCAAGGCAGCTCGCTTTAGCACTTTCAAAACCAAAGGCAAGGCAGCTCGCTTCAGCTCTTTCAAAACCAAAGGCAAGGCAGCTCGCTTTAGCACTTTCAAAACCAAAGGCAACATAGCTAGCTTTAGCACTTTCATAACCAAAGGCAACACAGCTTGCTTTAGCACTTTCAAAACCAAAGGCAACACAGCCTGATTTAGCACTTTCAAAATCAAAGGAAACACAGCTTTAGCACTTTAAAACCAAAACACACTTTTGCATTTTCAAACTACATTTTCAAACCACATTAAGGGCACTGACAGGTCAGCAAAACCACTCATAGTTTAGTAGACATGTGTTCAGTGTTATTCACAGCTCAGACTGAGAATTGCGACCTCCTGCTCCCCCATCTGGCAGAAAACTGAGGCACCTCCACACTTCTGGGTTTTATAGTCCCTCTGGAAGGGGCGTGGCCTTCAGGAGAGAGAATCTCAACATTTTTTAAACACTAATAACTCATAACTAATAACTTATTTTTCATCAATGGTAACATTCCTCTTGACCTGCGCAGGGGGACTCTCAGTAAGATGGCCAAAATTCACAGCTATAAGTGGCAGCGTTTTTCTAAAATCAATATACAGAACAACAGGAAGTGGTCAAGATCAGACTTTTTCTAATATAGATGAAGGCAGATAGGAATTGATTTTGGTCTCATGTTAGGCACAGACAATATGTGCTGAAGGGCCTATTATGCTTTACTGTTCTATGTCTTCTAACCTGCTGACGTTCCTCCAGCAGTTTATTTTCCTGTGATGTTTTAATGCTGGGTGAGACAATGGAAGCAGCATTAAAACACATAAAAAAACAACAAACCACGTTGAGAGCTGAACTCAATAGGATAAGGGATACATTTCCCTGGTATTTCTTCAGATAAATTAAGTGAAAGATGGGAAACAGAAACGTAAAAGAATAGGTGCAGGAGTAGGTCCTTCAGCCCTTCGAGCTAGCACCGCCATTCAATAAGATCATGGCTCAATAAAATCAGTACCCCATTTCTGCTTTTTCCTCATATCCCTTGATTCCTTTAGCCCTCAGAGCTAAATCTAACACTCCCTTGAAAACATCCGGTAAATTAGCCTCCACTGCCTTCTGTAGCAGAGAATTCCACAGATTCACAACTCTCTGGGTGAAATAGTTTTTCCTTATCTCAGTCCCAAATGGCCTACCCCTTATTCTTAAACTGTGACCCCTGGTTCTGGACTCCCCCAACATTGGGAACATTTTTCCTGCATCTAGCCTGTCTAATCCTTAAAGAATTTCATATATTTCTGTAAAATATCCTCTCATCCTTCTAAATTCCAGTGAATACAAGCCCAGTCGACCCATTCTTTCATCATATGTCAGTCCCGCCATCCCGGGATTTAACCTGGTGAACCTATGCTGCACTCCCTCAATAGCAATAATGTCCTTCCTCAAATTAGAATACCAAAATTGCACACAAAGAGGGTTCATAGATTTGAAAATATTTAGAAAACACTGCAAATTCTGAAAAACAAAAACATAAAATGTTGGAAATACTCAGCAGTTTGTTTGTTAATATTTCTTGATAAGCTGTGTTCTTTAGTTCTGATTTTTAGAAAACGCGAGTGAATTGAATTGTATTATTAATGTTGCTCCAGTTGATGTTTTCTAACATTCCAAGAAGTGAAGGGGGCATATTTGTCATTGGTTGCTTGTGTTACATGTATTTAAAAGAGCCACCTGCTGAATTAACTCACCTTTGAACATTTAACCTCATTGTCCTCAATGCAACTGCATGGTGATCAACCTGCAGCAGATAATCTTCAACATGCCTGACATTAAAAAAACAATACTGTTTAATAATCAGTTCATTGTTTATTGTCACGTGCACCGAGGTACATTGAAATGCTTTTATTGTGTGCTAACCAGTCAGCAGAAAGACCAATTGAGCCATTTACAGTGTATAGATACATGATAAAGCAAGGTAAAGCCAGCAAAGGATAGTTCGAGGGTCACCAAAGAGGTAGATAGTAGTTCAGCACTGTTCTCTGGTTGTGGCAGGATGATTTTGCTGCCTGATAACAGCTGGGAAGAAACTGTCCCTGAATCTGGTGGTGTGAGTTTTCACACTTCTATACCTTTTGCCTGATTATAATCATAATCATAATCATACATTATTAGCCAAGTATGTTTAGCAACATATGAGGAATGCGATTTGCCATACAGTTATACTAATATAAAGCAACAGAACACATAAAATACATTTTAACATAAACACCACAGCGACTCACTGTGATGGAAGGCGAAGAAAAGTTCAATCTCTTCCCTTCTTTATCCTCCAGCGGTCGGGGGCCTCTAACCTTCTGTTGATGGGACGATCTTACTCCCGTAGCCGGCGGTGGGCTTCCTCGTCGGGGCGATAAAGCTCTTGCATCGGGACAGAATCTCAGCTCCCCTGCACCGGGTGATCTACCTCGGGTCGGGGCTAGTCGAACGTCGTGCAGTTTTGCAGCTTCCCGACTCGGTCTCTCTCAAGACTGCGAGCTCATTGATGTTAAAGTCCGCAGGCCGTGGTTGGAGTCCCGATCTCAGGCAAGGTATCGGCTCCGATGGTAAGTCCATGCCCCACAGTGGGGCTCAAAGTCAGTCCCGAGCAAGGCCTCCAGCTCCACGATGTTCGGCCACAGAGCAACCGGAGATACGACCCAGAAAATAATCGCATCTCCGGCAAGGTAAGAGATTGAAAAAAGTTTCCCCCGACCCCTCCCACTCGCTCTCCACAGAAAACAAACTGGAGAACATTAACACAAACATTTTAAACAGACTAAAAATAACCAAGAAAAGACGAAAAGGATAGACAGACTGTAGACGAGGCTGCCATCGAAGTGGGAGAGGGGAAAAGAGGGAATGACCAAGGTGCGACTTGTCAGTGATTATGCTGCTGGCCTTGCCGAGGCAGTGTGAGGTATAACTGGAGGCAATAGAATGGAGGTTGATTTGTCTGGTGGTCTGGTCTGCGTCCACAATTTGCTGCAATTTCTTGTGTTCTTGGATGGAGCTGGTCCCAAACCAAACTGTGAGACATCCTGATAAAATGCTTTCTATGGTGCATCTGTAGAAATTAGTGAGAGTTGTAGGGGACATGCTGAACTTCCCAAGCCTTCTAATGAAGTAGAGATGTTGGTGTGCTTTCTTGGTCGTTGCTTCATTATAGGTAGTCCAGGACAATTATTGGTGATATTTATTGACTCCTTGGAATTCGAAGTGTTTAACCATCTTTACTTTGGCACCGTCAATGCAAACTGAGGTATGTGTACTGCTTCACATCCTGAAGTCTCCTTTGTCTTGCTATATAATGTAGATTGTATCAATATATTGGGCATGAAATATCTTGAAAGGTGTTGCATATCAGTGGGTGATCTTTGGTAATTTATTGGGTTTTGTTCTATTGTACTTCAGTTTAGTGAATGAAATAGGAAGATAAACAACATAGACATAGAAAAACACAACACAGCAACTGGCCCTTCAGCCCACAATTTCTGTGTAGAACATGATGCCATGATAAACTAATCTTATCTGCCAGCATATCCCTCCATTACCTGTATATCCATGTAGATAAAAACCTCTTCATCATCACTATTGTATCTACTTTCACCATTACCTCAGTTCCAGGCTCCCACCACCCTTTGTGTAAAAAGAAAAACTTGCCATGCATATTTACTTCAAACTTTCCCCCTCTCACCATAAAGCAATGCCCTCTAGACTTTGACATTTCCTCCCCGTGAGAAAAATTTGACCTTTATGTGTTTTTGATGAAAATGTAACGCCCTTTTGTGCATTTATCATATCCATCCAGCCAGATTAATTTCCTTGTGGTATATTTGCATTTACATGACACAACAACTGCCAAATGTAGGAACGCATTTTTCCTCTTGCAGATGAAATCAGTCTTCAGGCAAATCAAAGCTTCTTATGTGATTTATTATCTTCATTCTTATAACTAAATATTCTGGATACATGTTGTACTTAACTGGTAAAAAGACGTTGTGCTCAGAAATGATAGTTCTTTTATCATCTTACCTTTCCACAAAGTGAATAATAACCATCATATCATCATACTATTTTCTGAGCAGGGAATGGGCTATTGTGGTTCAATTTAGAGGCCAGTCTTGCATGCCGACTGTATAGCTGTATCTGGAGGCAGCCTGGAGAGCGTCTCTGAGCCATTTGGTAGCTCTGAGTGGATATTTATGCATCATTCCACAGATGTAGGAGGAGAATTGCAGAACAGAGGGAGTATGGTAATGATTAGATGCACTGTCTTGTGGAAGGGATATTAAACATCTTCGCTGTGAAAAATTCCATGGTACTCTTATGAAGGATGGGAGTGTTGTTCAGAAAATTCCCAAGGGAAATATTTATATGTAAATCATAATCATAGGAACAGATTACCAGGACATTATCACCTCGCTGCTTGTGGGAGTTTGCTGCTTTTTATCTGGCTGTCACATTTCTGACATCAAAACATGACTCAGTCCTGACGTATTGAGAGTAAAATGTTTCAGAAGATCCTGATGTCACAAAGGACATTAAATGAATTAAAAATTATTATTTTCTTAAAACAGATTAATAGGTCCTCTGATTAACACCATTCTCCTTTTGGACACCCTTTGAAAATCACAGAAGATAAGAAAAGTAAGGCTTAATAGACTGGTGGGATAAAGATTATGCTCTTAAGCACCCAAGCTGTTGTAAACTTCACCTTCACCCACCCCTCTCCACCCTGCTCCCATCTCCACCTGGTAACCTCTGTGGCTGCCACAACCTCATGTGGCCTTGTGCCTCTCGGCCTTTGTACTTATGGTCTCTGCTCTGCACACCAAAGATCCTATAGCAAGCAAGATAGCACCATCGACGAAAAAGACGTAGTACGGTCATGGGCAGATTCATGGGTAATTTCCGGCCCCATTTCCGTAACCGGCTTCCGTCTCCGCACCAAAGATCCCATAGCGGAGCAAAGATACTAGAGCGGAGATGGAAGCCGGTTACGGAAACATCCTGGTAAAATTAATAGTTCTTTGGTAAATATCCTCTCCTCATTTTCAGAATTATAATTTATTAACACAAACTGTTCCCCCGCAACATTGATTACACTGCGAGTCGTGTCGGGTTGGGTTACTGAAATGGATGAAAAAAAGGCCCACGTTCTGCTCCGTTGCGTACTACACATCAGCCCATTGCATTTAGCAGGAGTGGTCTATCTTGCTCCACTATAGGATCTTTGCTGCATATCTTCTCTGAGGAGGAGTGGTGACCTGGCCCTAGGCAACAGCTTAAGCCTCAAATTAGAGTCATAGCCATAGAGTCCTAGAGTCATACAGCCTCTGTCAGGCCTTTCGGCCCAACTTGCACACACTGAAGATCCATGTACACTAGTCCCACCTGCCTGCATTTGCCCCATATCCTTCTAAACTTGTCCTATCCATGTACCACTCTAATAATTTCCTAAACTTTGCAATGGTCCCTGGCTCAAATACCTCCTTTGGCAACTTGTTCTATACACCCACCACCCTTTTTGTGGAAAACATTACCCCTCCTATTAAATCTTTCCCCTTTCATCTTAAACCTAAGTCCTCCGGTTCTCGATTCCCCTACTCTGGGCAAGATACTCTGTATGTCTACCCAATCTATACCTCTCATGATTTTATACACCTCTATAAGATCACCCCTCACACCTCTTATAATTTATTTTATAAGGTATATGTGGATTGAAATAATGAGACAAAAATAGTAATAATTTTAGTTAGAATGCATTAAGATAATATGAATTAAGTTCAATAATAGACATGAAAGGAAATAAGGACTAATAAACAAAATTCTTAACCTGAGGAAGAGTCCAAAGCTGGGAGTACATTTTCAGATCTAGCAGTAGGCTAGTTAGGATTGAGAAGAGGAACATTTTCTTCATTCAGAGAGTGGCAAACGTTTGGAATCCTCATCCCTGGAGGACAAAGGAGGCTTAGTTATAGAGTTCCTTTGAAAACAGAGATCAATGGATTTCTGGACATTAAGGGAATCAACGGTTATGGGGATAGAACAGAAAATTGCAGAGATGTAATACATCAACCATGAGGTTAATGAATGGTGGAACAACCTCAAAAGGTCTAATGGCCTAATCCTCCAACTTCTTATGTTCTTCTACTCTCATGTTCCAGCTGGGTGTAGCAATTGCAAACCAGTCATGGCTGATGCAAAGCTGAAGCACCGATTATAAAGAATACCTGACCCCCCCCCCCCCCCCCCCTCAGCTCAGCATGATTTGGAATTGCCACTGTGAGTTTAGCAGTGGAGCAAGATCTGGGGAGCACTGGCAACCAAACGTTTCACCATTGCAATGAATGAACATGGATGCCAAGTACATATTCATTATTAGAGGGTTGTCAGGTAGCATTTCCCACCACAAACATCAGCCACGTCAGAGCTTGAAGTAGCTAATTAAGTGTTACATAAACCATTTATAAATAATTGCCAATTATGAGATGGATTTAATAACTATTGTTTTCCGCTAAATAATCTACTCTCCATTATTTTAGTCGGCTCCATTACCCTTTTGTCCATATTGGAGTTTCTTCATCTCAGAACTGTATTCAACATCTTTAATGTATGATAGAATAAGGAAAAAGCACAGTTTACTATTTTGAAAGAATAATGAATAGGCAGCAGGAAGATAAATTCTCCAATTCGGTTTCAGATCTTCGAATACTTAGAAACCATTCAATTCTTATGCTTGTGATTTACAATCTTATCAGCATTCTCTCACTGAAATAAAGCCTTGTTAACCCTACTGCTTAGCACCACCCCACCCAAAGAGACGTGTCTTTACAACCCATTTGGAAATTGGCCATCAATGCCAGATGGTAACTGAGGGGGTGTTCTACTGCCAGAGATATTGTCTTTTAAATGAAAAAATGCTTTTGCTGTCTTGTGCGGACATTAAAGATCCAGTGTCAATATGTTGACGAATAGGGAGTTATCCCCTGTGCCTGGCAAATCTAATTCCCTTAATCCACTTCTTTAAAATAGATGATCTGATTATTATCACATTTCTGTATGCGGGTGCTTGCTGTGTCGAAACTGACTGCAATATTTTTGTGCGTTATAACAATGACTAGGTTTCAAATACAATTCATTGATTACCAGGCATTGAGAGATATTCTGAAACATTGAAGAATAAAATTATTTCTGAGGAAGGGTCCCCACCCAAAATATCAACTATGCGTGTCCTCCAGAGATCTGGCAGACCCGCTGAGCTACTAGCATATTGTCTGTATTATTTAAATCAGCATCTACAGTTTCTTGTATCTACATTTAGAAAAATGCTATATGTTTGGAAATCTTGTTTTCCCCTGTTGTTTCATTTGCAAAATTCTCTGATTTTTGTTTAGTCAGTGTTAGCCCAACGAAACTTATGGAGAAATGCTAGAGAAAGTCAGCGGGTGAGGCAGCATCTATGGAGTGAAGGAATAGGCGACGTTTCGAGTCGAGACCCTTCTTCAGACTGATGTCGGGGGGGGGGCGGGAAAAAGAATGGAAGAGTTGGAGACAGTAGGCTTGTGGGGGAGCTGGGAATGGGAGGGGAAGGTGAAGTTTATGTTTTGATATATACCCAGATCCTTTAAAAGAAAAAAAGTGTCAACATGATAACAGGTTTAACATTTTTTTTTCCATTCGGATGTTGAATCCACGTGTAGCTGGACAGCATCGTTGCCTGGGTCAGTATTGCTGCACAGTTTCAATCAGCACAGTAACCAATGGTTATAATTGGATGTATTGGTGTTTATTGTGAAATCACGGTGAATACATAATATTTATTGATAACATTGTATCAACTGACGAAATTACACGGCGAACAAAATCAATTTACACAGTGAACAAGTATTTTATAAAGAGAGGAACAGAAAATGCAGCAACTTCGCTCAGTATGATCAGTGGAATAAAGGATGGTTTAGGATGGTTAAAGTATAAACTATGCACATAAAATCAACCTCGGGCATTTAAGGTGTGGTAGTCTCCATACACAATGGTTGGAAGAAATGTGCAGTCATCTCCACTTTGAATAGTGTATCTAGGCAGAGTGACCTATCTACTCATTTAGCTGTCATGCACTGGGCTGATAATATGGAGACACTTGAATTGTGCATGAATCAATGTCCTCCTCTTGATCTAGTTGGTTGATCTTGAAAACACAGTGCTTTGCAGCCAGATAGCCTACCTGTCATTGCATCCACCTTTTGGTGGGATCTCTTTCACCAGGGTGAGGACTAGTGTGCCTTGGTTCAATTGAAGCCATTGGCTACTTGGGGGTTGCAAGGCTGTTTACCTGTTACCCCACCCCTCTCTTGTTACTGACACCAACAGGTGGTAACATCTACTCGATTATGTTAGTATGAGAAGGATGTGGAGGCCAAGTCAATTGATATTTTTAAGGCAGAGATAGATAAATTCTTGATTAGTTCAGGTGTCAGGGGGTTATGGGAAGAAGGCAGGAGAATGAGGTTGAGAGGGAGAGATAGATCAGCCATGTTAAGTGACAGAGTAGACTTGATGGGTCGAATGGTCAAATTCTGCTCTTATTACATGAACATGAACTATTTCTGATATTTCATTTTTGTTTGGTCAGATTTTCAAGTTTCACAATATTTTCCTGTCCCTTTTTTTTGGCACATTGAAGCTTGTTTATCACAAATCTTTCCCAGTTAGGGTGGAAGGTCAGTGAGATGAAATGTTAAGTCCGCCTCCACAGATGCTGCCTGTTTAGGAGAGCATTTCTTTTCTCTGTTTTCATGTCATGCATTTGCTGTCAGCAGCATTTAGCAATTTGCAATGATGGCAGCCCAGAACTGGTCTGATCTAACATTGCATGGGAGACAGTATTGGAGATAACCGTGTCTCCATTTAACTCTGCTTAACACTAATCAGAGCTACACAGTGGGAGGAGCTGGTAGTGCTGGCATTAGATGAGTTCTGGCAGTCTGCATTTACAGAGTTGAAGGGATCTGTATTGTTGTCAGCCAGCAGACAGAATACATTGATGAGTGAGCAGGTGGTTGTAGCTTTGCCAAGATACAATGACACACATAAACAAGAGCACTGCATGCCACAAAACAAGTCAACCGGCATGGATGGAGGTTCCTGATTTTTGACACGCATTCAAAATGTCAGCCAGGAATTGCAATGCATCTGGGCGCAAAGCAATCAAGGCTATTAGACAAATGGCTCTATTCAATACAGTCAGGTGGATTTTCCTTCTTTTGCATTTTTGAAAATTATTGCTCCCAAAGGGCATGATCAGAGGAAAAGCTGTAAAGAACTATGACATAAGGTTCCTATCTTTGCTGTGTGCCATTCCTTTTAAAGGAGTTAAAGAATCCAAACATCTGCAGTCCGTTAGTTATTGAGGAATTCCACCACTGATCCCAGGTTCCTGCTTCAAACCCACACCCTCAACCGACCTTCCTTCACCTCCCCAATGCACCTGTCAACTTTTGTTTTACATAGTGTCAGGGGTTGTGGGGAGAATGGGGTTAGGAGGGAGAAATAGATCAGTCATGAACAAATGGTGGAGTAGACTTGATGGGCTGAATGGCCTAATTCTGCTCCTATCAATTATGACCTAATGATAGGGAATATACCTTGCATAGCCCTTCTTGACTCTATTGGTTGTAGTGCATTAGATATTGCTATGGTTTTATGACACCTTGCTATATTTTTAACCTGTAATTAGTGTACATTAATAGTTCAGTGAAGTAATTTTATTTTATGTTGACTAATATTAGAATATAGAATATATTTGGCAGGCAATATCCATAAAGAGGCAATGTGGCAGACCGGAAGCAAAGAGTAGGAGTGAACGGGTCCTTTTCAGAATGGTAGGCAGTGGCGAGTGGAGTGCCGCAAGGCTCGGTGTTGGGGCCGCAACTGTTTACCATATATATTAATGATTTGGAAGAGGGAATTAGGAGCAACACTAGTAAGTTTGCGGATAACACAAAGCTGGAACACTAGCAAGTTTGCGGATAACACAAAGCTGGGTGGCAGTGTGAACTGTGAAGAGGATGTTAGGAGGTTTCAGGGTGACCTGGACAGGTTGAGTGAGTGGGCAGATGCATGGCAGATGCAGTATAATATAGATAAATGTGAGGTTATCCACTTTGGCGGCAAAAACAAGGGGGCAGATTATTATCTCAATGGGGTTAGGTTAGGTAAGGGGGAGGTGCAGCGAAACCTGGGCGTCCTTGTACACCGGTCACTGAAATTTGGCTTACAGGTACAGCAGGCAGTGAAGAAAGCTAATGGAATGTTGGCCTTCATAACAAGAGGATTGTAGTATAGGAGTAAAGAGGTTCTTCTGCAGTTGTGTAGGGCTCTGGTGAGACCACATCTGGAGTATTGTGTACAGTTTAGGTCTCCTAATTTGAGGAAGGACATCCTTGAGATTGAGGCAGTGCAGCGTAGGTTCACGAGATTGATCCCTGGGATGGCGGGA
This sequence comes from Amblyraja radiata, assembly GCF_010909765.2. Lineage (NCBI taxonomy): Eukaryota > Metazoa > Chordata > Chondrichthyes > Rajiformes > Rajidae > Amblyraja > Amblyraja radiata. Next base: position 78,471,078 of record NC_045957.1, read on the forward strand.
CTGCCATATGAGGAAAGATTGAAATGACTAGGCTTGTATTCACTGGAGTTTAGAAGGATGAGGGGGTAATCTTATAGAAACATTTAAAATTATAAAAGGATTGGACAAGCTAGATGCAGGAAAATATTTCCCAATGTGGGGCAAGTCCAGAACCAGGGGCCACAATCTTAGAATAAAGGGGAGGTCATTTAAGACTGAGGTGAGAAAAAACCTTTTCACCCAGAGAGTTGTGAATTTATGGAATTCCCTGCCACAGAGGGCAGTGGAGGACAAGTCACTGGATGGATTTAAGAGAGAGTTAGATAGAGCTCTAGGGGCTAGTGGAGTCAAGGGATATGGGGAGAAGGCAGGCACGGGTTATTGAGAGGGGACGATCAGCCATATTCACAATGAATGGCGATGCTGGCTCGAAGGGCCGAATGGCCTCCTCCTGCACCTATTTTCTATGTTTCTATGTTTCTATGTCTTGTTTTAAACAGAGGGGTTGTTGAGCTGCTGCCTCACAACGCCAAAGGCCTGGGTTGAATCCTGACCTTGGGTGTTGTTTGTGTGGTTTGCACGTTCTTCCTGTCATCTCTGGATTCACCTAGGCACTTCAGTTTCCTCCCACATCCCAAAAACATGCATATTAGTAGATTAACAAAGAGCTGCTAGTGTAACTTGGCAAGTCAGCAGGTCAGACCTGTGTAACTCAGCAGGTCAGACAGGATCTCCGGAGAACATGGATGGGTGACATTTCGAGTCAATATCCCGAAGAAGGGTCTTGACCCAAAATGTCACCTATCCATGTTTTCTGGAGATGGTGTCTGTCCTGCTGAATTACTCCAGCACTTTGTGTCCTTTTATATATTATCCAGCATGTGCAATTATTTGTTTCTACATGTTAGTGGGTTAATTGGCTGATGTGCCCTGGTGTGTAGGATGAGAAAGTAGGATAAAATAAAACCCATGTGAATGGGTGATCAATAGTTGGCTTGGACTTGGTGGGCTGAAGGACGTGTTCCAGTGCTGCAGTACCATTAAAAAAATCAAACTTCTTGCTGCTCAGGAAACAGTTGCTCTGAAGAGACATTAATTACAGATATAGGGAATGCCTCGAGGCCATCCGTTCTGATTAATCTTGCTATGTTTCTGAAAATCATTGAAACCGTGACATTTTTATCACTAATCACTATCAGAATAATAGTATTCTGAAGCAATAATAGTATTCTGATCAGATGGAAGTTGGAGTTTCTTGGTCATTGGCAAATAACTGCATCTATTTGTCTTTGAGGTGAGCCTGTTGTTTTGTCCTTGAAGCACCACAGACTCATTCTCACAGTCTTGTATCTTACCAGTTGATTACCGGTTATCTCACGAACGTGCGTATATTTGACAAATTCACATGGAATTATGGTCTCTGACATTACATAGCTCAATTACCAAGGGTCCTATTTAATGCACAGGCATTCCCAATGCAGTATTAAGCTCACAGTGGCTTACAGACCATTAAACATCTTGTGCATAAATACACAAGGTGTAGCACTAAGCAAAATGTGCTTCATCCTCAGTAAGCTATTTTTGACTCTGACCTTTATGTGTGTTGACAAGGTTTCCTGGTTGTCTAAGCATTTGGATCAAGAGTTAATGCACAATCTGAGATATCAACAAAATGCATAAATTTGGGGGGGAAAGCCTGCCTTAATCAAGACATATGCATTTCCGCAAGCAGTAATAAAGGCTTAGTTGGTCATGGTCTTCCAGTGGAATCTATATAAGATTATTAATGCATTTTCCCACAAAGACTGGGAATTAGATTTATCATCTAATACAACTAATTTCCTATCCATTCCAAAAAGATTCCAAAATACATTTTCTTCAATGGAAAATGGGAGAACTTTGACATTGGGCTGCAGGGGGACATTTCCCCAATGTATTTTGATTAATTAAATTAGTTGTATTAGATGATAAATCTAATTCCCAGTCTTTGTTCACCTGTCCAGAGTTAGAAATCAATTTCTAAAGCAATCAATTGATCTTAATTAATATTGGAGTACAAATACAGGCCATTTAGCCCAACAGTTTAATGCTGGTGTTTATGAATTATTGAAGTATTTTCCCATTCGATTTCATTTGGTCTTGTCAATTACAAGTGGAATTTCTACTTCCAATTGAAACAAACAATATTTATTATTGGTGCATAATTTGTTTTGTCCCTTTGAAATGTTTAAATTACCCCCACATAATGGCAATGCCTTCAAACGTTTTACATATGTTATTGCATAAAAGAAAATTAGGAATCCATGAATACAGATTTTTTTCTTTTTTTTGCATGTAGGAAATCCTGCTTGATAGGATTGACATAAGGTGCAATTAAAGATCTATCATTGTATTAATATAGATAGAGAATTGTATCAAAAATAAAAAAAAGAAAGACGTATAAATACAGCACTTTAGAAAACAACTATATACATTTATATAGTTGGTTTCCAAAGTACTGTGCCACCAACAAATTATGTGTAGTTACCATTGTAATATAGCGAACAGAACAGGTTTTGTTCTAGGTATGCATTATACTTTGTTTCATTTTGTTCTCTAATCCAAAACCCCTTTAATCAGTCATTGGTCATTTCTATTGCAATGTTATTAATTATGTGTTCAGTCTTAATGTTATACCTGTACCTGAACTCAAAGCTCAAATCTCAAAGATTAGATTAGCAGATGAGGTGTTTCCTAGGATTGTGAAGGTTGTTGTAGTAATGAGCAAGATGCTAAAATGTGATTTGTATAGGTGACCTCTGAGCAGATGTCTTATGTTCCTGAATACTCAGTTTCACACTGTTCTTCTGCTGGAGGGCCATTAAGAGAACATATGGATACCAGGTCTAGTGGAGAAAAGGATCGAATTAGATCCACAGGCATCTATGTACCCTGAGTTGCATATTGCTTGGATGAAGAAAAGTCTTGGTTGTAAAATATTTTTGTAAAGTTAGAAAATATCTCTTCATTGCATTTATTCCATTATTGTATAAATTCCTGCAGCCCACTAAAATATCTGCACTGCACAGTCTGTCATCTTGGTGTTAATTACTTCACAATTGATTACCATGTTTCCAGCTGCCAGGGCTCCAAGACCTGAAATTCGCCAACCAAGCATCTTAACCTCCCTACTATTCTATTCCTTTAACATGTTGCTTAACTGATTCTTCTGTCAACGTAGGCCACATAACTGAGTATCCCATTGTGATCAAATTCTATTTGTTAACCGTCAAGTGCATCACCTTGAGATCAAACTGCTTTAAAGGATCTGTATAGGAAGGAACTGAAGATGCTGATCGAAGATAGACACAAAATGCTGGAGTAACTCAGTGGGACGGGCAGCATCTCTGGAGAGAAGGAATGGGTATTGTTTTGTGTTGAGACCCTTCTTCAGACTGTATATATGCAAGTCTTTGATAGTGCCATTAAATCATTGTAGCAAGTGTGTATCTAATTCCTTTCACATAATCTTATCTCCAGTACTAAACTTTTGATTAAACTTGCAATATATATATAGACACATGCACACACATGTGTATGCACTCGCACGTGTATGCACACGCACACACAATTATGTTACGAGACTGTTATTGAATGTTGAATAATGTCTATTGATGGATATCCCCATGATGTCAATGCAGCATCAGAATAACATACTATTCATAATGACTCATTTTGGTGTTAATGAGAATGCTGTGATTTTTATAAATTGCCATTCCAAGCTGGTGCCACACCAATTTAGTTTCCAGATATTAGATACTCACAACAAACAATCTTACCATCATGTGCCAAAGTTAAACAGTGACTCCTGATTAAGTAATTTCTCCCAGGCCACATTGACCATGTTCTAATTTAATTCCTGCCATCACGAAGAAGGTATAGGAGTCTTAAATCCATGATCTCCAGTTTCAAGAACAGCTTCTTCCCAACAACCATCACCCAAAGACTCACAAAATGCTGGAGTAACTCAACGGGACAGGCAGCATCTCTGGAGAGAAAAATTGGGTGACGATTCGGATCGAGACCCTTCTTCAGACTGAAGATTCAGGATCAATCTGAAGAAGGGTCTCGACCCGAAACGTCACCCATTCCTTCTCTCCCGAGATGTTGCCTGTCCCGCTGAGTTACTCCAGCATTTTGTGTCTACCTTCGATTTAAACCATTATCTGCAGTTCTTTCCTAACCATCAGGCTCATGAACACGACAAACGTTACAAACATGAACTAAACTGAACTATGCACTATCTTAGTTACACTAAGGACTTTGGGCTTATTGCAATCTTTGTTTATTATGTTATCTGAGAGCAGAGTGTTTACAGACGTGTTATGGTGCTGTAAGTAAGAATGTTATTGCTCTGTTTTTGGTACAAATGACAATTAAATACTCTTGATTGAGAAGTCTTGATTGCATGGAACTAAGTCGTGGTCTTACCATCCTGGATGATCCTAAAGAAGGGTTGAAAAATGTCTTAAGGAGAATACTTGAAATCACAAGACCTGATCCAAATGTTTTTAAGTGTTTTGAATCTACAGTCGTCTGAGCTGAGGGTTTCACTGAAAAATTGTTGAATAAGTGGGATGAAAGCCCACAAAGAACTTAAAGAGGAAACTGAGGAATTGTTGAAAAGGTGACATTGAAGATCTATTGAGAATTTGGTTGCTGCAACAATATTATAGATTTCAAACATTTTTAGAAATTGACTCCTGGGTTTGAGATATGCAAACATGGGAGATTATTTATTGAAGCATGCGCCTTGAAGGAAATTAAGTCAGCTGCTAGAAAGAAGCAGATGGTCAACCAGTTCAGATGGAATCACTTCGTCAGAATGAAAACTTTGCATTCAAGCTTCAGGTGGAATGAGATTAAGGGCATTGGTTTAGTGTCACATCAGCAGAGAAAGTGTATTTGAAGAAAGTGCAAGACCACAGTAAGATACATTGAAAGATTTGGAATTCATCCTTAGCATATGAGAGGTCCATTCAAGGGTCTGATAACACCTGTTATCGTTTCATGCTTTTGTATTTTCTGCCCAAAGGGAGAGGGAAAAAGTGAGAACGGCTGAGGTGTGAATGGTCATTGATCGTGCTACCTTCTTCCCAAAGCAGTGTGAAGCATAGATGTCAGTTTTTCGGAGCCTCGCGTGATGTCGGGACCAGCCCCGCACAACTCCATACGGCTCCGGCGATCGAAGTGGGACCGGCCCCGCGAGGCTGTATGGCTCAAGCTGCCACATTAGGTCGTGCTCGCCGCATGCAGTCGCATGCTCATTGGACAGGCCCTTTATGTTTAGTTTAGAGATTCAGCATGGAAAAAGGCACTTCGGACCACTGAGTCCACGGCGACCAATGAACACCCATACACTAGTTTTATCTTAGACACTAGTGGTAACTTTCAGAAGCCAATTAACCTACAAACCTGCACGTCACAGGGAGAACATGCAAACTCTCTGCAGAGAGCACTTATAGTCCGGATCGAACACAGTTCTCTGGCAATGTAATGCAGTGACTGTGCCGCTTATTGGAGACACTTCAAATTTCCTTGGCCTTCTGTAGAAGTGGAAGCATTGGTATGCCTTTGTGGCATTCACATCAGTGTAGTTGGACCTGGTGTAATTTATTTGTTGCTGATATTTACACCTAAGAACTTGAAGTTCTTGACCATCTGCACTTCAGCACCATTGATATAGACTCCCATGGGGCGAGTGAGTAATGCCCCTGTCCCACTTCGGAAACCTGAACGGAAACCTCTGGAGACTTTGTGCCCCACCCAAGGTTTTCGTGCAGTTCCCGGAGGTTTTTGTCAGTCTCCCTACCTGCTTCCACTACGTGCAACCTCCGGCAATAACCTGCAACCTCCGGGAACCACACGGAAACCTTGGGTGGGGCGCAAAGTCTCCAGAGGTTTTCGTTCAGGTTTCCTAAGTGGGACAGGGGCATAAGGCATTGGAATAAAAAGTCCAAAGAAACAGGTAAGACATATTATAATGAAGATGGAAATCAGTGAGTCACTCCGTGCTAGAGTGTGGAGTAGTGTAAAAGGGCTACAAAACTGAGAGAATAAATTGCTACATTGTTTGAGAGATCTTGAAGGATAAGTGGGAGGGATGTAAGTGTATGATGTGCTTGCAAGAGGAAAAGTTGGCAGTGAGTGAAGCCACACTGACGCTCACTCTGTATTGGTCACATGTGAAATGTAAAGGGAGATATGCGATCCATTGTTCAAAGGTGAGCACATATTCTGAAGAAGGATTTCGGCCCGAAACGTTGCCTATTTCCTTCGCTCCACAAAAGCTGCTGCACCCACTGAGTTTCTCCAGCACTTTTGTCTACCTTGGCTTTCTCTCATGATCTAATGATTGAGATACTCATGATCATATATATTGTTTGCTCATGCATCCTCTGCATAAACAGAGAAGGTGCAGAGTTTGGACCCAGAGGGTACCTCAATGTTTCCTTGTTTAGCTCCAAATGCTTGATAAGATTAGACATATGTTTATTGACTCAATATATTCCACAAATTAAACATACTGGAACTCCCCAGTTGTGACTCAATGCCCTGATTCCACATTCTGTAGAACTGGATGTTTTAATTTTAGTTTGGTTTAGCTTAGATATACAGAGTGGAAACAGGTCCTCAGCCCACAAAGTTCCCACCCTTCTGCTCACCGAGTCCACATTGACAAACAATTGGCTGTTCACACCAGTTCTATGTTATCTCACTTTCTCATCTGCTTCCTACACGTTAAGGGCCTGTCCCACCAGCATGCGATTGCATGCGTCTAGCGTGACCAAACGTGGTCGCTTGAGGCTTACGGCCTCGCGGGGCCGGTCCCAAATCAAACCGTGGAGGCGTATGGAGTTGTGCGGGACTGGTCCCGGCATCATACTCACCAATCAGCTGGGCAGGAGGCGAGCGACTGAATTTGTACGTTGCACGGCGGCGGGCAGTGACGTCATCACGCAACGGCACACCGGGCGGTGACGTCATCGAGCAATGTCACGCGCTAGGCGTAGGCCATCAAGATGCTGTGTACGATGTCAAGACGCTGCGTATGATGTGAAGACACTGCGTACGCCCATCGAGGCGCTGCCTACGGCCTCAATGCGGCCGCAGGCCGACAGGCCGTTGTCGCGCGGAATTTTCGGACAGTGCAAGATTTTTAGAGCCCCGCGCGATGTCAGGACCAGCCCCGCACAACTCGATACGCCTCCGCCGATCGAAGTGGGACTGGCCCCGCGAGGCCATACGCCTCAAGCAACCACGTTTGGTGGGACAGGCCCTTAAGTGATAATTTACAGAGGCCAATTAAACTACAAACCAGCATGTCTTTGGGATGCGGGAGGAAGCTGGAGCACCTGCAAGAAACATACATGGTTGCAGAGAGAACATGCAAACTCCAGGCAGAGAGTACCCAAGGTTAGGATTGGACCCGGGTCTCTGGTGTTGTGAGGCAGCAGCTTTATCAGCAGCGCCATTGTGCTGCAAATGAAAATCTCCTGACTCCTCAGCATTAAAGAAAACGTTGTTGAATCGTGCTAATCCATGAGAGGTAGATCACACTGAGTTCTCATCTGTTCTGTAGCAACAAAGAACTGCAGATGTTGGTTAATACACAAAAAGTACACCGTCTGAAGAAGGGCTTCAATGTGAAACGTCACCTCCTCATATCTCCTCAAGGTATGCCTACTTTGAAGAAGTTCTCCTCCTCTCTCCGGAGACAGTTTCACAACCTCCTCTCCCAATTTTGTTAGCCCCTGTTGGCTCCTCCCCTTCCTTAGCCCTCGGGCTGTCTCCTCCCATCCCCCAGCCCTCGGGCTCCTCCTCCTTTTTCCTTCCTTCTCCCCGCCACCCCCTATCAGTCTGAAGTAGGGTTTCGGCCCGAAATGTTGTCTATTTTCTTCGCTCCATAGAGTTTCTCCAGCTTTTTTGTGTACCTTCGATTTTCCAGCATCTGCAGTTCCTTCTTGAACACGTCACCTATCCATGTTCTCCAGAGATGCTGCCTGACCCACTGAGTTACTCTGGCACCTTATTTTCTTTCTCATCTGTTCTGATGGACACCCCACAGAAAAATGGTGGGATGCCACCCAAAATGTTTTGATGTTGTTTTTTGTGATTAGTTGTATTTAATGCATCTCAGTAGGTAGAACCATTCAGTCTTTAGGTACTAAATACTTGTGGTTGAATGTCAGAACTGGCATCAGACTTTAACATCTTTGCCATGAAAATACTGTTCTACTGGTATTAATCAATCTGTGTTTACCAATCAGTGATGCAGTAGTAAGAACTCTCCCCTGCTTTTCAAGTAAAATCCATACATAGCTATTATCTGTCAAGGTCCCTGTATTTAAAAAAATTGTGAAGGAAGAAACTGACACGTGTGTCCCTCTGAAACCATTCAGGATGGAATTCATTGTTGAATCGGTTATTTTTATTCAGTGTGGTGGAGAATGGAAGATTTTTCTTTTCATCTGTTTGATAGCACTAAGCGCAGAAATTTAAGCTAGGGTACGGATATTTCAAGATGAGTGATACCACAAGTAAGTACTGTTTGTGCTTATGGAGTAGATGCTGAGCAATACTATTTATGTCAGAAACAAAAAGCATTATTAGATTTTACATGGATATCCAGTTCAGTGCAATGCAAGCTACTGCCTGTTAATGTTATTACATTGTCGATGAGGGTTTAAATTTGCAATTAAGCACCCTTGATTGAAAATGATAGAGTGCATCTCAGACACTCACAGGCACACCGCCTTGTGATTTTCAGTCTGCCTTGAATAAAATGTTTAAATTTACGGAATGAAGAAATATTGATGCAGCATTTATGGTTAGTAACTAACTGCTCACACTGATAGCAGACTTCTGAAAATATGTCCCTTCCTGTCAAGTAAAACTGTCTGATTTCTCACTGTTCAATGACTTGGCCTTCTGCATTGCAATGGGAGCCAACAGAGTGAGAATTTATTCCAGCTCCACACCAATAATGTAAATAAAAATGACAGCAAGCTCACTTAGAATTATATCAGGACAAACATTTCTGAAAGCTTCATGCCTTCAATAGCAATTAAATTATTAAAAGCCTAAAGGCTATTAAAAAAATAAAATATTTATGATGACTGATTTATCAAATAAACTTCAAAGAAATCTGAATTGACCAATGTTTACTTCAGTTCCTTGAAATGATGAGCATATATTGCTAGGGTCTTTGAGTTGATTTCCTTATTGTAAGTGCAACTTTGCATCCCTATTTTGAATGCCACTAGGGGTTCAGTGTAAACCTATTCTGCTCTGCATGCTTCTGGGGATGCTTGGAAGTTGCTGTCATTTACACGGAGGAATATTGCTGAACTCTGACAATTGTGCTGACATTTCCCTGCAGTATCTGATCCAAACGTCTGTACATTAATTCATTGCCAGGATCCAATCTCTCTGAGCAGTGCCTTCTGTATGGTCCATTTGGACATTAAGCCAGCTCTTAAAACACTCTTCCACATATCAATCATTTCTCTGTAAATAGTGTGTTTGTGTTAATAAAGCTGTGTTTACTTACACCGAGGAGGGTCTGCCTGTGAGAGGTGGAATAAAGCAAATGCGGACAAATGCATTACTTTACTTTAGTTTAAAAAAAGTTGCATTTAAATGTTTTATTATTTTTTAACATATTTACCCATTTTTTTCATTTTAATTACTTATATTTATCTTAATTTTAAAAGTATTTAACAGCAGTGGTGCTTAAAAATTGTTTTAAAAAAAACCATTTTACAGACCTTTTCAAAGGCAATCTGGAGGTTCAGGGGGGTAGAGCCTCAGGATGTATTGCCTGAACTCCACATGACTGTTGGTGCAAATTCCAGCTTGCCAGATACCTCCCAGAGCAGAAAGAGAGAACAACTTGTTCAACATTCTTCATCAGAAAGATGAATTTCAAAAGCCTGCAAGGCATGTCTAGGATGGTCTGCTCTTTGTCCCTTGCTAGTTTTTCATCCTATTCATTTTCTCCTCCTTGTCAAGCATTTTAATTCTCTCCATTTCTCAATTTTTATATCCACCCTCCCCCACCCGACCAATACCTATAATCCATCCTCTTATTCAACAATATGAGACTTTTCTTTCTGTCCATTATCACCCTGAACTTCTTTAATGTCACACTACTTTTCCATTGGAGTCTTTATTTCTTACTAAAACATATATTTGATGAGAATGATGAAACATTTTAACATATGTCTGCTCCTTAACCACCAACATACCTTTTAATCTCATTTTTAATGTATTTCATTCAGTGCATTTTTGTAGTCAATCAATATGCATATCAATTACATATTAAGCTACATTTATTAATACAATTTTCCATCAATATACCACTGTTTTGCTTTTGTGATCAATCAACTTCTATCTGAAAATGCAAGTAAAAATTCAACCAATAACTAAAAAGTATACAATCAATATGTAAAAATAAACAATATTAAAGTAAGGTATATTATAAAAATTAACAAAGTTTCTATGATAGAAGATTCCAAATTTTGTCCAAGTTGTCAAGCGCAAATTCCAATCTTTGTTCCTTGCTGTTTGTGACAGTGTGCAAATTTGCTCCTAAAGCTTACCCCCCTTAGTCTAGTTCAGTAAAAACACTGAGTCCGGCAACGGAGAGACCTGTAGCGCCTCCCGGATGGGAAGAGGGTAAACAGACTGTGGCTGGGGTGAGAGCAGTCCTTGACGATGCTGCGCGCCCTACGCAGACATCGCTTGCTTTGGACAGACTCAATGGAGGGGGGTGAGGAACCAGTGATACATTGGGCAGTTTTCACCACCCTCTGCAGTGCTTTCCGGTCGGAGACGGAGCAGTTGCCTTACCATACTGTGATACAGTTGGTAAGGATGCTCTCGATAGTGCAGCGGTAGAAGTTAACCAGAATCTGAGGAGGCAGATGGACCTTCTTCAGTCTCCTCAGGAAGAAGAGACGCTGGCAAGCCTTCTTGACCAGTGTTGAGGTATTGTGGGTCCGAGAGGTCATCGGAGATGTTGACCCCCAGAAACCTGAAGCTGGAAACACGTTCCACCTCCATCCCGTTAATATGGATGGGGGTGTGCGTGCTGCCCCTAGACCTTCTGAAGTCCACAATGAGCTCCTTGGTCTTCTTGGAGTTAAGGGCCAGGTTGTTGTCAGCGCACCATGCTGCTAGGAGCTGGACCTCCTCCCTATAGGCCGACTCATCGTTGTTGCTGATGAGGCCAATCACCTGCATACTTGATGATGGTGTTAGTACCATATACAGGTGTGCAGTCGTAGGTGAAGAGGGAGTAGAGGAGGGGGCTCAGCACACAGCCCTGTGGAACGCCGGTGTTCGGGGTGAGGGTTGAAGAGGTGTGCTTGTCTGACCTAACAGACTGAGGTCTGTTAGTTAGAAAGTCCAGTATCCAGTTGCAGAGGGAGGGGTCGATGCCCAGGTCGCTGAGTTTGGTGAACAGTTTTGAGGGGATAATGGTGTTAAATGCTGAGCTGTAATCGATGAACAGCATTCTCACGTAGATGTCTCTGTTGTCGAGGTGGGAGAGGGTGGAGTTAAGTGTCGTTGAAATGGCATCCTCCGTACTCCTGTTCTTGCAGTAGGCGAACTGATAGTTCAAGTTCAAGTTCAAGTTCAAGTTCAAGTGAGTTTATTGTCATGTGTCCCTGTATAGGACAATGAAATTCTTGCTTTGCTTAAGCACACAGAAAATAGTAGGCATTTACTACAAAACAGATAAATGTGTCCATATGCCATGATATAAATATATACACACATGAATAAATAAACTGACAAAGTGCAAATAGCAGAAAGTGGTTATGAATAATCAGAGTTTTGTCCGAGCCAGGTTTAATAGCCTGATGGCTGTGGGAAAGTAGCTATTCCTGAACCTGGTTGTTGCAGTCTTCAGGCTCCTGTACCTTCTACCTGAAGGTAGCAGGGAGATGAGTGTGTGGCCAGGATGGTGTGGGTCTTTAATGATACTGCCAGCCTTTGTGAGGCAGCGACTGCGATAAATCCCCTCGATGGAAGGAAGGTCAGAGCCGATGATGGACTGGGCAGTGTTTACTACTTTTTGTAGTCTTTTCCTCTCCAGGGCGCTCAAATTGCCGAACCAAGCCACGATGCAACCAGCCAGCATGCTCTCTACTGTGCACCTGTAGAAGTTAGAGAGAGTCTTCCTTGACAAACCGACTCTCCGTAATCTTCTCAGGAAGTAGAGGCGCTGTTGAGCTTTTTTGATAATTGCGTTAGTGTTCTCGGACCAGGAAAGATCTTCAGAGATGTGCACGCCCAGGAATTTGAATTTCTTGACCAACTTTCTCAACCAACTTTCAACAGTTGATATAAATGGGGCTGTGGGTCCCCCTCCTACTCCTTCCAAAGTCCACAATCAGTTCCTTGGTTTTGCTGGTGTTGAGGGCCAGGTTATTGCGCTGGCACCATATGGACAGTTGCTCGATCTCTCTTCTGTACTCTGACTCATTCCCATCAGTGATACGTCCCGCAACAGTGGTGTCATCAGCGAACTTGATGATGGAGTTCACACTGTGGTTGACTACGCAGTCATGGGTATAGAGTGAGTACAGCAGGGGGCTGTGCACGCAGCCTTGAGGTGCTCCTGTGCTGATTGTTATCGAGGCTGACACATTTCCACCAATACGAACAGACTGTGGTCTGTGGATGAGGAAGTCGAGGATCCAGTTGCAGAGGGATGCGCCGAGACCCAGTTCTGCGAGTTTGGTAACCAGTTTGGAAGGGATGATTGTGTTGAATGCCGAGCTGTAATCAATGAATAACAGCCTGACATATGAGTTTTTGTTGTCCAAGTGGTCCAGTGCGGAGTGGAGGGCCAGCGAGATCGCATCCACCATTGATCTGTTGTGGCGGTAAGCGAACTGCAGTGGGTCCAGGTTTTTGTCGATGTAGGAGTTGATTTGCTCCATGATCAGCCTCTCAAAGCAGTTCATCGCCACAGGCGTTAGTGCCACTGGTCGATAGTCATTGAGGCACGTCACCTTACTCTTCTTGGGCACCGGTATAATTGATGCCCTTTTAAAGCAGGTGGGGACCTCAGACCTCCGAAGTGAGAGGTTGAAAATGTCCGTAAAAACTCCTGCCAGTTGGTCCGCACAGGTTTTTAGAACACGACCGAGTATACCATCAGGACCAGGTGCTTTTCGGGGGTTCACCCCTCTGAAGGATTTCCTGACGTGGGCCTCTGTGACTGAGACTGAAATGCCATCACAGCGAATGGGGGTCGGGAAGGCACATCAGTATACTCCCTGTCAAAGCGTGCGTAAAACGCATTGAGCTCGTCAGGGAGTGATGTTTCACTGACATTCGAGCTGCCTCCTGGTTTCGCCTTGTAGGAGGTGATTGCATTCAGGCCCCGCCACAGCTGCCGAACATCTGTCTCATCCTCCAGTTTGGAGCAGAAGCCCCTTTTGGCCTTTTTGATGGGCTTACCAAGGTCGTATCTGAACTTCATGTAGGCCACTGTATCATCAGACATGAATGCCCTGTGTCTGGACTTTAGAAGAGTGCGGATCTCAAAGTTCATCCAAGGTTTCTGATTGGGAAACACTCGGAAGGTTTTTGTAGGGATGCAGTCCTCCACACATTTCTTTATGAAGTCTGTAACGATTGTGGCATATTCGTTCAAGTCCGTTGCTGAGTACTTGAACATTACCCAGTCTACAGACTCCAAACAATCCTGGAGTTGTTCTTCTGCCCCCCCCCCACCCCCCCGACCAGCTCTGTACTGTCCTCACTTCTGGGGGTGCGCTCTTCAATTTCTGCCTGTAGGCAGGAAGAAGCAGCACCGCGGTATGGTCGGACTTACCGAAGTGAGGGTGAGGGATAGAACGATAGGCATTCTTGATGGTGGTGTAGCAGTGGTCGAGGGTGTTAGGTCCTCTGGTGCAGCAGGAGACATGTTGGTGGAAGTTGGGGAGTGATTTCTTGAGGTTCGCCTTATTGACGTCCCCAGCAATGGTGGTAAATGTCTCGGGGCAAGACGTCTGGTGTTTGTCGACCACGGCGTGCAGCTCCTCCAGTGCCAGACGGACGTCTGCCTGGGGTGGGATGTAGACCGCGGTCAGGATAACGGAGGTGAATTCTCTTGGGAGGTAGAAGGGACGGCACTTCACCGCCAGATGTTCGAGGTGTGGAGAGCAGGAGTTGGACAGGACTGCCACGTCGGAACACCACGCAGAGTTGACCATGAGGCAGATGCCCCTTCCTCTCCCTTTCCCAGATGCCAGGGTACGGTCCATGCGGTGGATGGAGAACCCTTCAGGCTGGACCGCTGAGTCTGGGGAGCTGGGGGTGAGCCATGTCTTTGTGAAAGAGAACACAGAGCATTCCCTCAGCTCCCTTTGATAAAGCAGTCTTGCCCTTAAGTCCTCCACTTTATTTTCAAGGGACTGTACATTAGCCAGTAGGATAGTAGGGAGAGGGGGCCGAAGTCCCCTGCGCTTTATTCTGACCTGGAGTCCTGCCCGACGGCCACGTTTCCGGACACAATGGAGGCTTCCCCTTTGTTTCCAGGTACTGTACTTGCTGTACCTGCTGTTTCTGCGGACCTGCGCTGGAACAGGGATTCCCTCACAGACGGCAGCTCCAGCTCCGTAACGAACGGAGGTTCCCTCAAAGTCAGCAGCTTCAGCTCCGTTGTTCCTGGGAGATCCAGCCCGTCGGCTCTGGGGGTCATCCTGGGGTCTCCAGGTACCGTACCTGGGATCCTCAGTCGGGTCGGGAGTTCCACAGCCAGCATGGGAAAGTTTAAATTCCGGGGTTCCCGCAGCTGCGGGAGATCGCAAAATTGCGAGAGCCTTGAGGTGCTCAAGCAGCTTGTCCGAAACGGCACCGGTTTCTGCCGTTTTTCTGATCCAGATAAGTTGTTGGAAGTTGTATTTGAGCCTTTTATTTTCTGGAGCTCCGCAAAAGTCGCCGCAGGGGTCCAGTGTGGGAGGTAGCCAGCCTTTGATGTGTGCCAGGACCAGCCTCTTGAAGCACTTGGTGATGATGGTAGTAAGTGCAACTGGGCAGAAGTCGTTGAGGCTCGCCACAGTGGAGTGGTTCCCCTTATAAGCCAATTACACATATAAATCCAAATGGGGGCTACCTTTTATAGGTCAACGAACCATGAGTGGCCGAGCTACATAGGGGTGGTTCCCCTTATAAGCCAATTACACATATCAATTACATTAAAATATTATTGACAGTCCCCCAACCAAATTACAAAGAGTCCCAAACAATGTTTCTCCAGAAGCTTCTGGAAGGAATTCAGCAAACTGAATAATGCAACATTTACCCTGGCAGTACAAACAATTCAGCCAGGGCTTCACACTTCGGCCAATCACCAAACAACAGGGTAACTGTCTTGCAACATTATTACCATTATTTAAAATCCCTTTGCAGTAATCCAATCAAACCTATGCATCTACAACACCTTTGGGTTTATCTGCAAAGTCCTCATACACATTATCAATTGCGAGGAAATCTGGACCTCACCTTATCTGATGTATTGATCTGGGACCTAGACTTCCTGGCACAAGCTTGAAGCTTGTGGCTTATCACAGAAAAAGGCTAACAGGCCCTGTAGATGCATAAATCATTTGCTTTATTTTAGCTCTATTTTGGCCAGGATTTACAAGTTGTGATCATGTTAATACTCACCATCTTCAGCATAACAGTTAACACAACCATGTTGGCTGGCATATATCAAATATACGTCCCAGCTGCGTGAGTTGTTTAAGAGCTATTTTGGAACAAAGAGGATCATAACTTGGTTTGGGACCGCAAGAAAAGGCAGCAAATTTTGGATGCAGCCCAGACCATCACACAAACCAACCTCCCTTCTATTGACTCAATTTATACCTCACACTGCCAGCAGCACATCAAGGATGAGTCGCACGCTGGCCACTCCCTCTTCTCCCCTCTCCCATCAGGTAAAAGGTATAGAAGTGTGAAAATGTCAGATTTAGGGATAGTTTCTTCCCAGCTGTTATCAGGCAACTCAATCATCCTACCTCAACCAGAGAGCAGTGCTGAACTACTATCCACCTCTTTGATGACCCTTGGACTATCCTTGATCGGACTTTGCTGGCTTTACCTTGCACTAAACATTATATCCTTATTATGTATCTATACACTGTAAATGGTTTGATTGTAATCATGTATTGTCCATTATAAATGTGGCTTTCACCAGAGTATCCTCTGTATCCCACAGCTCCTCTCTTACTCCCCCTCCCCCCTATTCGTAACAATGACAGAGTCCCCCTTGTCCTCACCTTCCACCCCAACAGCCATTGCATACAACATATTATCCTCTGACATTTTCACCACCACCAACAGGATCCCACTATTTGCCACATCTTCCCATCTCCTCCTCTTTCTGCTTTCCACAGAGACCACTTCCTCCATAACTCCCTAGTCAATTTGTCTCCACCCAAACCACCCCCTTCCCGGGTACTTTCCCCTGCAACCACAAGAAATGCAACACTTGTCCCTATGCTTCCCCCTTGACTTCATCCAAGGACCCAATCAGTCTTTCCAGGTGAGGCAGAGGTTCACCTGCACCTCCTCCAACCTCATCTACTGCATCCGCTGTTCTAAGTGTTAACTTCTCTACTTCGCCGAGACCAACTGCAGACTCAGCGATCGCTTCGTTGAACACCTATGCTCAGTTCGTGTTAACCAACCAGATCGCCCGGTTGCTCAGCACTTCAACTCCCCCTCCCATTCCCAATCTGACCTTTCTGTCCTGGGCCTCCTCCATTGTCAGAGTGAGGCCCAGCGCAAATTGGAAGAACAACCCCTCATATTTTGCTTGGGTAGTTTACACCCCAGCAGTATGTTCATTGACTTCTCTAATTTTAGATAACCCTTGGTTTCTCCGTCCTTCCCCTCCCCTTCCAAGTTCTCCCACAGTCCTACTGTCTCTGCCTACTTCCTTTCTTTTTCCCTCCCACCTGACATCAATCTGAAGAAGATCCTGAAACTTTGCCTATTCCTTCTCTCCATAGATGTTGCCTTACCCACTGAGTTTCTCCAGCATTTTTTGTCTAACTTCGTTTGTTCCAGCATCTGCAGTTCTTTCTAAAACATTGTCTTTTTGCTGACTGGTTAGTACGCAACAAACGCTTTTCACTGTGCCTCGATAGACGTGACAATAAACTGAAAGCATATTTTTTTTTAATTTACTTTAGTAATATTTTTTGTAATAAAACAAAACATTTAAAACTTAGGAGCATAAAAATTAAAATTGTAAAACTTTGAACATCTATTTTTCAACTTTTTAGAGGCGCCAGTGCACAGTACCGACATATGCAGTTTTACAAAAAAGCACTAACCAGTGAACTTGTCTCTCGGGTCAACATCCTTTTACAACAGCATAAAGGCAAAGATATGCATTAGGAATAAGTGCAAATCACTCAGTCCCTTGACACTGCTCCAGTATTTCAACTGATCGTGGTTGACCTGATTGTAAATCTGCATTCTCATTAACTGGTAACCTTTCACCCAATTGCTTATTGAGGATCTACCTACTTATTCCTTAAACAATATTCAGACTCTACTGCTATCCTTTTGAGAAAGGTAGTAACAATGACTCATAGCCTTCAGCAAGAAATAATTCATTCTTACCTGAGCAATCCTTTATTTTTACACAATAATTCCTTCGAAGATATTTCCTGTCCACATCGATCCTTTGAACACCCCTGAGGTGTAGGAAGCAACTGCAGATGCTGGTTTAAACTGAAGATAGACACAAAAAGCTGGAGTAACTAAGCGGGACAGGCAGCATATTCCTTCTCTCGAGAGATGTTGCCTGTCCTGCTGAGTTTCTCCGGTTTTATGTGGAGGACCTTATATCTTTAGTTCAAGTCACTTATTTGCACCTCTATATTCAGGCAGATGCAAACATGAGCTATCTAATATTTCCGCTTATGATTCATATTCCAGATATTAGTCTTGTGAGCTGTTTCTGAGCTTATTCCAATATAATAGCCCTTCCTTAAATAAGGTGAATTATATTGTACACTCTATTCCAGATGAAGTATCACTCTACTTTTAATTACACTCTGTAACTGTAAGTGTATTACAATCAAACTGTAGTTTAATTGAATTTAAATGAATTATATACTGTACATTTTGAATAAATAATCAGTATTTGCAATGGTGACCCTGACATGGTTAGACTGTCTTTAATAGCCCATCTGGTTCATTAATATTCTTCAGTAAGAAGTCTGGCCTTGATGTGATTCAACCAACCTTTGTGATTGGCTCTTAACTATCTCCTCAATTCAGAACCAGTTACCAATGAACAAAGCCAATAGCCTTGCCAGCAACATCTATAGCTTATGAATAAATGAACAATAAAAATACACTGCAGACACTGGGAATTGCAGATGCTCGAATCTTGAGCAAAAAAATACAAAGTGCTGGAGGAAGTCAATGGATTGTGCAGCATTTCTGGTGGACACGTATGGGTGGTTTCAGGTCTGAAAAAAGATCCCAACACTAAATGTTGCTTATCCATGTCCTGCAGAGATGCTGTCTGACCCATTGAGTTCCTCCAGCACTGTACCTTTTGCTCCAGAAAAATCTACTCTAATTTGAATATAAAGTTCTTCTTTCTCAATTGAATATGAAACTTCATCATCTTGAAAGTTTCTCATGTTAAAAAGGTAACCATATTTCAGCACTCCTGCTGACCATGTGCCTCTAGGTGTTAGTCATTGAGTTGGACCATCCATTTGAACAATATTTGGTGCGATGGTGCATGTTATAACACTAGAAGTTGAGGGGTTTGCCAGACAAGCATTTATTTGAAAGTTACCATCAAACCAGAGGCCATCTGTATGTCAGTTCTACATTTCATGGACAGTTTGCACAGCTTACAGCAAACACTAATGTTGGAAACCCTGAAACTTCTCAAGATAGTTGACTCACCTAAGAAGATTAATATTTTGACTAGTTTTTGATACCAATGAAGCATTCTATCTGTATTTCTTAGATTCTTGGATAATGCACAGGTATCACAGAAAACCATAGCTACCTTGGTAAATGTTTGTTTCCATTCCAGAATTTTTCTTTCCTTGCGAGGAACAAACAATGCATCAATATGTGGTTTATTGAATAAAATAAACATTAATGTGTCAAAAGAGCATACATGAACCTGCTAATCTTTAATAATCATTGATAATAGTAAGATTAAACGAGAACTTACCAGTTTGAAGTTTGATCTGTATTTTATGAGGAGTTACGATGAGGGATTACGTGAAGAACCCGCTCAGCGCGCATGCGCGGCATACTTCCAAGCAGCGGTGTGGAATCACAGATAGACACAGTTATTTGAAGTAAACATAGTAAAGAAAAGGAGACATCAGTTATTAGTTTGATCCATACAATGAGGGTGGGAGCGGAGGGCACGTAATCCCTCATCGTAACTCCTCATAAAATACAGATCAAACTTCAAATTGGTAAGTTCTCGTTTAATCTTACTATTTTACTTCGGAGTCACGTGAGTGACTACGTGAAGACTTCAAAGCTCTGTGATTTCAAACCGTGTAACAGTTTTATTTCACTCACTGCCGAAGTTCTTGAGGGAGGAAGTGTTATCGTAATCAACCAATGAATCTGTTTTTCGAGAAACAAAAAAGGTATTTTTTTAACAATAACAAAATAAATTGCTCCTCCGGGCTTAAATTAAATATTTGCAGCTTGTAATATTTTCTCTGCAAATAAATCAGGTTTCGTCAACGGCTTGTTATAAAAGTACTGAATGTCGTTTCCCTCGACCATCCTGCTGTATTCAGAATATGGTCAACCGGTACGTCCATTCTCTCGGCCGTTGATGTAGATGCTGCCCTAGTGGAATGAGATTTTAAATGTATTAGTATCTATTCCGGCAGCCTTCAGTACCTGTTTGAGCCATCTTGAAATGGTTTGGCTCGTTACCCGGCCATGAGGTTTCTTGTGGCTGACCCATAAGGCTTTTTCACTCCCTCTGATGGGTTGTGTCTATGTAATGTTGTAGATGGGTCACGACACACAACCGTGGCTCTGGTGGGTAGGCCCGGAATACCACTACTGGATTAGCTGTTCCTGGCCTGCTTTGTTTCACCAGACACTGTATGAAGAATGTGATCTGATCTGGGGTGGTCACCATGTTGTCCAGCCTCAACTTGTGTAGTGACTGGACCCTCTGAGCGGATACAAGCGCCATCAACATGAGCGTCTTTAGTGTAGCTTGCTCGAGGCCGAGGGATCTGGCTGGTGGCCATTCCCTGAGGTATGTCAGGACCACACTGATATCCCAAATATGGGTATACCTGGGCTTAGGGGGCTTGATATTGTAAATGCCCTTCATCAGTTTTACCACCAGTGGATGGGATCCCATCGCCTGTTGTCCTGGCGCTGGTTGTGCGTACGTTGTCCCTGTTTCCTGGCAGTACTTCTCCCATTTTTTGATGCTGGTTAAGTACTGCCTCTTGTTGAATGTTCGAAGGGATGCCGACATGGTGGTGATGGTTTGTTCGGACAATCCTAGTTCCAGGTAAGGTCTGTTCAAAACCTCCATGGTTATTGGGGTTTCTTCTGTTTTCTCATGTTCTTGAAGGCTTTGCTTGTCTGACGTGCTGGCGATGTTGGGGGGTGGCGCATTTTCCATGGGGTCCGCTCTGGACCCTGATCTAAAAAAGATCTTTGGGGATAAAAGCGGTCCCCGAGCTTTCACCAGTCCCATATTGAGGACGTCGACTGGTGGATGCCGTGGGGTGCTGCCGCTTGGGTATTGTATGTCTTGGTTTGCTCGTCCCGGGGCCTGCCCTCATGAGGCTGAAAGTTTTCGATGCCTCTTCCATGTCCCTTACCTTTTTGGTGAGGTCCTTCCCGAATAACAGAGCGTCCGTCTCTGCAGCTGGGGCTTTGCATAACCCAGCGAATTTGGGATTGAGGGCAGGTCTTATGATTTCCCGCCGGAAGTTTCAATGCCAGTACATCCTGCTGGCAGGTATCCATCTCCGTGCTGTCCACAGAACGAGCAAAGGCTGTGATGGCCAACGTCAGGAGCCTTAGGATCCGCTGTAGCTTGAGTTCATGGTTACGAATGTGTGACCCCACGTGCCCTCAGATTTGGCTGTTCACAGTCAGCACTCTGAGGCCTCACAGTTCTCTGGTGCTGTGTAAAGATCTAGTGCCTCAGAAAACACCTTCCTGCAAGGGCTTATTCGAAAGATGATTTATGCTGGCCGTGTTTCGGTTCCAGCAGTCTTCCAGCACGTGGGGTTGCTACATAGCGGTCCATCACACCCAGCAGCTCTTCCTGCTCCTGCACCCCTTGCATACTCCTGATCCCTGTTCCAGACCAGCCCAGCCCTGGTCACCAATGCTAGCCTCCAGTAATGAGGGAGCAGAGGGCAGTGCACAAGACACTGTGGAGGGGGTGCCTGATCTCCCTCCGCGAGAGCGCTCTTTCTGCGCATCCCACTGGAGCTGCTCCAAGAGCCGTTGGATGCAGCTCAGGCGGCTGTCTCTCCTCCGTTTAGGTGGAGACATGTCCCCGTCCGACGAATCGGGAAACACCGGCCGGTTGGTTTTCCTGGTGGATTTTTTCCCATGCGGGTGGAGAGACGTCCCCTCCGATAAGTCGGAAGCTACCAGCTGGATGCCTCTTCGGCTGGCTATGCACCCAGCCCGCTGCTCAGGTACTAGTGGGCTGGGCTCGGCACGGTGTCAGGGAATAGCGGAACACCGGACCCGGTAATTCCTACTGCCTGTTGCTGCCCCCCCTGCAATGGAACGCTCCTCCGCTGGAGTCGAGCGGGGGACAGGTTCTTCTAGAGCTTTTGTGCCTTGTAGAAGCGAGAGCGACCCTCAAGCAGCGCGCCTCGCAGGCACCTGCTCCGAGAGCCGCTCCAGCGGCTCAGGCGGTTCTCTCTCCCCCCGTGCGGGTGGAGAGACATCCCGTCCGAATTCGGGAAAACACCTGCCTCGAACGGGGGACAGTTTTGTTCCAGAGCCTTTTTCTCTGCCTGTAAAACACAAGCAGAAAAGGCTCCCCTGTAATCGAAACCCGACCTCAGGGTACTCACCTGACGGTCCGTTTCATTCTGTAGCAGGAGCGCCTAAGTCCCGTTGCAGCCGCTGTTGCACTGCTGGCGTTAATGCGGGTTCTTCACGTAGTCACTCACGTGACTCCGAAGTAAAATTATTGGCTTTTTGACAGAGCTGTTCTTGGCAGTAGAACAAGGGGCTACAAATATGACTTTTGGATTTAGAAAAAACTTTGCAATTTGGACAAAGCCCAGAGCCCTCTGTTACTTTTTGTATTTCATTGGAGATGCAATAAGATGTATCCTTTGGTAAACAAAGCATCAGAAAATGTATTTATACTTGAATGACTTGCAAGTTGGCGGATGTTACTCATGTCCTCTGTGTCAGCCAGAAAGGAACCCGAGGCAAAAGTGTTCAGGATTACATTGACCTTTACAATGGCAGCCTTGGAGGCTGGCTGACGTCCATACCCCAGCATCTGCCACAATGCTGTTGCTTCCTCTGAAGCGAAGCATTGTCAACATTCACACTGTTAATTTGACAAGAGTTGAAAGATGTCCCTCAAACATTGATAGGAAGGAGAAGATCAAGAGGACAAGTGCTTTGAAAATAATCTCTGTTATTGAGACCAATCACGCTCTTGTCCTATCAACATGTTTTACTTTTCTTATGAAGTTGAGTTGCATTTGCTTCCATGAAAGAATTTCAGAGCCAGAGTAGGGCACATTGCCATAACTGAACAGCACATTTAGCACTAATAACAGGGCAGGAATAAAATGTCTCTCATGCATGATATGTCTCTCATGCATTACATGTATATTTCCATATTCTAAATAAGGAGGCAATCATTTAGAGTCAAACGAGGATAATTCCTCCAAGTTGGGAAGACATTGGTCATTGGTCACAAGCTCTACATAAGTGTATGGCTCCTGGACATTCCATTCCACTGACTGGATAGATCCAGGTACATAGAGGCAATGTGCAAATAATTATGAGGTTCATCACCACCTCTTGAAGGGGATATAGAGATTAGACTTTAGTGCCACAGCGTGGAAACAGTCCTTCAGACCACCGAGTCCACACTGGCCAATGATTACCCCATACACTAGGAATATCCTTCACAATTTACAACTTTACTTAAGCCAATTAACCTACAAATTTGTACATCTTTGGAGTGTGGGAGGAAACCGGAGCACCCAGAGAAAACCCATGCGGCCGCTGGGAGAATGTACAAACTCCGTACAGACAGCAGCTGTAGTCAGGATCTAACCCAGATCTCTGGCATTTTCAGGCAGCAACTGCTGTCGTGCCACTGTGCGGCCCACAAGGATGAACAATTGATGCTAGGGTGCTAGCCTAGACAGCCATGCCAATACCACCCCAAAATGTAATAAAGAAAGAACTTTTATAAAGTGACAATTACAATAAATGTTCCAGGGGAATATCCACAGTCTGTTCCAGTCTGAAGCAGAGGGTATTCAAATGCAAACACTTTTACTGTCCCATGTGCATAATTGCTCTTTCTGGACTTATTTCATTATTAGGGGGAGGTGCAGCGAAACCTGGGTGTCATTGTACACCAGTCGCTGAAAATTGGCGTGCAGGTACAGCAGGCAGTGAAGAAAGCTAATGGAATGATGGCCTTCATAACAAGAGGATTACAGTATAGGAGTAAAGAGGTTCTCCTGCAGTTGTATAGGGCTCTGGTAAGACCACATCTGGAGTATTGTGTACAGTTTTGGTCTCCTAATTTGAGGAATGACATCCTTGTGATTGAGGCAGTGCAGCGTAGGTTCACGAGATTGATCCCTGGGATGGTGGGGCTGTCATATGAGGTAAGATTGAAAAGACTAGGCTTGTATTAAAGCACACGGTATTGGGGGTTCAGTATTGATGTGGATAGAGAACTGGCTGGCAGACAGGAAGCAAAGAGTAGGAGTAAACGGGTCCTTTTCACAATGGCAGGCAGTGACTAGTGAGGTACCGCAAGGCTCAGTGCTGGGACCCCAGCTATTTACGATATATATTAATGATTTGGACGAGGGAATTGAATGCAACATCTCCAAATTTGCGGATGACACAAAGCTGGGGGGCAGTGTTAGCTGTGTGGAGGATGCTAGGAGGCTAAAAGGTGACTTGGATAGGCTGGGTGAGTGGGCAAATGCATGGCAGATGCAGTATAATGTGGATAAATGTGAGGTTATCCACTTTGGTGGTAAAAACAGGAAAGTAGACTATTATCTGAATGGTGGTCGATTAGGAAAGGGGGAGATGCAACGAGACCTGGGTGGCATGGTACACTAGTCATTAAAAGTAGGCATGCAGGTGCAGCAGGCAGTGAAGAAGGCGAATGGTATGTTAGCATTCATTGCAAAAGGATTTGAGTATAGGAGCAGGGAGGTTCTACTGCAGTTGTACAGGGTCTTGGTGAGACCACACCTGGAGTATTGCGTACAGTTTTGCTCTCCTAATCTGAGTAAGGACATTCTTGCCATAGAGGGAGTACAGAGAAGGTTCACCAGACTGATTCCTGGGATGTCAGGACTTTCATATGAAGAAAGACTGGATAGACTCGGTTTGTACTCGCTAGAATTTAGAAGATTGAGGGGGGATCTTATATAAACTTACAAAATTCTAAAGGGGTTGGACAGGCTAGATGCAGGAAGATTGTTCCCGATATTGGGGAAGTCCAGAACAAGGGGTCACAGTTTAAGGATAAGGGGGAAATCTTTTAGGACCGAGATGAGGGAAACATTTTTCACACAGAGTGTGGTGAATCTCTGGAATTCTCTGCCACAGAAGGTAGTTGAGGCCAGTTCATTGGCTATATTTAAGAGGGAGATAGATGTGGCCCTTGTGGCTAAAGGGATCTGGGATATGGAGAGAAGGCAGGTACAGGATACTGAGTTGGATGATCAGCCATGATCATATTGAATGGCGGTGCAGGCTTGAAGGCCTGAATGGCCTACTCCTGCACCTATTTTCTATGTTTCTATGTTTCTATGTTTCTATGTATTCACTGGAGTTTAGAAGGATGAGGGGGATCTTATAGAAGCATATGAAATTATAAAAGGACTGGACAAGCTAGATGCAGGAAAAATGTTCCCAATGTTGGGCGAGTACAGAACTAGGGGGCACAGTCTTAGAATAAAGGGGAGGTCATTTAAGACTGAGGTGAGGAAAAACATTTTCAACCAGAGTGTTGTGAATTTGTGGAATTCCCTGCCACAGAGGGCAGTGGAGGTCAAAGCACTGGATGGATTTAAGAGAGAGTTAGATAGAGGTCTAGGGGCTAGTGGAATCAAGGGATATGGGGAGAAGGCAGGCACGGGTTATTGATTGGGGATGATCAGCCATGATCATAATGAATGGCGGTGCTGGCTCAAAGGGCCAAATGGCCTCCTCCTGCACCTATTTTCTCTGTTTCTATGTTCCCATGTTTCTATAATTATTCAATTCTCTCATAAATATTCCAACAGTGTTAACCAGTATTAATCAAGAATATCACAGATGTTCGCCTTGTTTTCTGTGATGTATTTATCTCTTTGTTTTCATCTCAAATTAAAAAAATAATCTAGCCCATTATCACAATGCTGTCCGTGGGGCAAATTGTGCTTGAGTTGGCTGTCTCCTTTCTCATATTACAACTAAAACCACACTTCAAATGCATTCCCTTGACTAATGCACTTTGGAACATTCAGATATCATAGTAGGTTCTATATGTGCTATATAATTACAAATCACTCCATCTTTCATCACACCATTCATGCCTTGGGTATGCAAACGAAAAAATATAATTGTGACTTGTCAAATGTGACAATAAAGTATCAGTCATTCATTACTTTTCAGGACACCTCTCCGCCCCCCCGCCCCCCCCCCCTCCCACTCTACCACCACTCCCTCACTACCCCCCTCCCTCTCTAGGTAGTGGTGAGTATTGGGACCTATAGGTTAATCTATTGCATTCGGAGACCAGCCCTCCCCTCTGACGCCGTGCTCCCCCCCACCACTCCCTCTCGACCTCCTACCTTTCCCTCTCTACCCCCTCCCCTCTCTACCCCGTCCTTCTCTGCACCTCTCTCTCCACCCCCCTCCCTCTCTACCCCCCTCCCCCTCTGCCCCTCCCTCTCTTCCCCCTCCTTCTCTGCCCTGCCCTCCCCTCTCTATCCCCCCTCTCTGTGCCCCCTCCGTTTCCACCACACCCTCCCTCTCTACCCCTATTCCTCACTACCCTCCCTCCCTCCCTCTCTACCATCACTCCGTCTACCCTCCCTCTATCCTCCCTCCCTCTCTAGGGAGTGGTGATTATTGGGACCTATGGGTGTGTTATGGAGTATTGCATTTAGGGACCAGCCCTCCCCTGTGATGCCACGTGCCCCCACCCCTCCCTCTATACCCCGTCCCCCTCCCTCTCTACGCCCTCACCCTCCCTCTCTACCCTCTCCCTCTTTAGCCCCCTCCCCCTCCCTCTCTTGCCACACCTGCACAGTTGGGGGCTATGCGTGAGTGGATAGTGCAAGGGATGGGGGAAAAGGAGCAAATTAATAATATTAATATAATATCGGGGGGGGGGAGGGTTAATGTGTGCATGATGCCCCGCAGGCCACATCCCCATCCCCCCGCAACCACACATTGAGGGGACTGGACCCAACGGGTCCCACTTGGTCTAGTAGATACTAAAAGTAGTGGGGAGGTGGGGGAAGAAAAAGAATATTGCAATTGTTAGATTAATTTTTGAATTCATTATTCTCTGAAATTTGTAACTAATATTATTATGCGCCTTCTTAGAACGGTTTTCAGAACATGATCAAAGTTTGGATTTGTGCTCGCAGCAGTCATGCATCCAAGTTGCCTGGGTAAAGCAAGGCAATAAGCCGTTATTGTCTTGCTTTATGCTGTCCAGGTAAATTTCATGGATTAGTTAGTGACAGTCAGCATGGCTTTTTACATGGCAGATTGTGTTTTACTAACTTGTTTGAGTTTTCCCAGGAGGTGATGAAGGTGATGGATGAGAGTAGGGTGGTGAATGTTGCCAACATGAATTTTAGTAAAGCATTTGATAAAGTTCCCCTTGGTTGGCCGATCCTGAAGAATACGATGCACGGAATAAACAGCAAACTACCACTACACCTCTGTGTAGCCCAAAGAGTTGTCTGTGCTGGCATGTCTGCTGTTTGTGATACAGTATATATAAATGACTTTGCCTTCAACATAGATGGGTTGGTTAGTAGGTTTGTAGGTGACACCAAGATTGCCAGGGTCATGGACTGTGAGGAAGGGTGTAAAATTATACTGAGGGATATAGATCAGCTATAGAAATGGACAGATAAATGGCAGATGGGGTTTAATCTGAGCAAGTGTGAGGTGTTGCACTTTGGATGTTAAATGTAAGGGGAAGATATACAATTAACGACATGACCCTTAACAGTATTGACGTACAGAGGGATCTTGGGACCAGGACATAACTTCCTGAAAGTGGCAATACAAGTAGATTGAGTGGTAAAGGAGGTATTTGTATGCTTGCTTTCATAGGTCGGGGCATTGGGTACAAGAGACAGGAAGTCATGATGCAGCTTTGTATGACCGTAGGTGGCTTTTGGAGTATTGCATACAGTTCTGGCTACCCCATTATAGGAAGGATGCGGAAGCTTTGGAAAGGATGCAGAGAAGGTTTACACGACTTATGCTTGGATTAGGGGGTATTAGTCACAGGAAGAGATTGGATGACTTGAATTATTTTTCTGGAATTCCAGAGGTTGCAGAGACACTGGAGTGAATCATATAAAATTATGAAAGACATAGCTAGGATGGACAGTCAAAACCTTTTTCCCAGGATGGAAAATTCAGATTCAGATTCAGATTCAGATTCAACTTTATTGTCATTGTGCAGTGTACAGTACAGAGGCAACAAAATGCAGCTAGCATCTCCCTAGAAGAGCGACATAAATATGAGCAATAAATAAACTATTTACATGCATACAGTAGCAATGTTACAAAATTTTGAGATTTAAAAAATCAAGTCTGTAAATTATCCCATCAGATAAAGCATAAAAAGAAGTTTAATTTGACACCTAATTCACTTTCATATCTCAAGTATTTAAAAAGTTATGGCCATTTCCATACTCGGAAATTAGCATCTTGTTCCCTATTGATTTTCCATGGACATAACAAAAAAGCTGTGATCGTGAACAGTCAAAAGCCCATAACTTTCTTAAAAATTAAGAGAACTGAATGAAATTTTCAGTTATCGTAGATTGAACCATTCTGAAACAAATATAAAATAATCTTACTTGGATGACCTGAAATTAAAGCATATAATTAGTTAGTTACCCAAGTATAGCTAATTTCAAACTTCAATTACTAGATCTAAACATCTATCCATTTCTTAATAAATGATTAACATTTTTAAATAGACTAAGTGTCCAAATAATATTCATAAATAATTCACAATAAAACATGATTTTTAAGTCTCATTTACATTAATTTATAGGCCAAATGGAAGGAATTTAGTGTTCAATTGCTGTAAATTAAAGTCCATTTTAAATCAGCTTTCTAGTGGGATCCTGTGAACGCGCTGGTTTAGAACGTTCACATTGCGCTAGATTTGTGCCTCAAATGCCCAGAAAAATACTGCGGGATATAATGGGCCCAAAATGAGCTACTCGCAATATTAAACTTTGTATAAAGGGATCTTAAGAAGCCCTTTTTAATGTAAAAATAAGCTACATACCTTCAGTTGTTTGCTCTATGAGACCCTGACAGCTGCCGTTGTTCGTCGGTTTAGAGATTGATTTTTAAACTACTATAACTATTATACGAGGCCTTTAAAACTAATAATAGCTTTTGCGACGGGGTCTTCCAGCGATTTTTCGTTAATAATTAACTAGGCTGAACATCTTCGATTCGAACAGCCTAGAGAAAATCGCGTTTTAAACCCGCCCCCCTCTAAACGGCGCCAAAATCGCGCACACGGGCTAGGACAGATTTTCAGCGATGCTTCAGGTAGGCTTTGCAACATACCTACCTACAGTCATAGTTTTTTTTTTCTGGTGGGAGGAGTGTCCGGGGTGGGGGGGGGGGGGTGATTGGCAATCACCGAGGTACAGTGTTGAGTAGTGTAACAACCGCAGGGAAGAAGCTGTTCCTAGACCTGCTGGAGTGACCTGTAGCGCCTCCCGGATGGTAGGAGGGTAAACAGTCTGTGGTTGGGGTGAGAGCAGTCCTTGGCGATGCTGAGCGCCCTTCGCAGACAATGCTTGCTTTGGACAGACTCAATGGAGGGGAGTGAGGAACCGGTGATGCGTTGGGCAAATTTCACCACCCTCTGCAGTGCTTTCCGGTCGGAAACAGAGCAGTTGCCATACCATACTGTGATACAGTTGGTAAGGATGCTCTCGATGGTGCAGCGGTAGAAGTTCACCAGAATCTGAGGAGACAGATGGACCTTCTTTAGTCTCCTCAGGAAGAAGAGCTGACCAGAGTTGAGATATTGTGGGTCCAAGAAAGGTCATCGGAGATGTTGACCCCCAGGAACCTGAAGCTGGAAACACGTTCCACCTCCGTCCCGTTAATGTGGATGGGGGTGTGCGTGCCGCCCCTAGACTTCCTGAAGACTACAATGAGCTCCTTGGTCTTCTTGGAGTTAAGGGCCAGGTTGTTGTCAGCGCATCATGCTGCTAGGAGCTGGACCTCCTCCCGAAAGGCCGACTCATCGTTGTTGCTGATGAGGCCAATCACCGTTGTTTCATCTGCATACTTGATGATGGTGTTAGTACCATGTACAGGTGTGCAGTCGTAGGTGAAGTGGGAGTAGAGGAGGGGGCTCTGGAGGGTATAGTTTTATCGTGAGAGGGGCAAAGATTTGAAGGAGATGTGCAGGGGATTTTTATTTTACATAGAGGGTGACGAGTGTTGCATGGAATGTGCTGCAGGGGGTCGTGGTCGAGGCAGATATGAAAGTGGCGATTCGAAACTATTGGAAAGGTACATTGATATGCCGGGAGTGGAGGGATGTGGATTATATGCGGCAGATAAGAGTTGGTCTTGGCATAATGTTTAGCACAGACAGTGTGAGTCGAAGAGCCTGTTCCTGTTGTGTATTCGGTATGATGTATGCAAGCTTCCTTAGTTGTATTTGATCATCTGATCCACTGACACTTGCATAATCAAGGATTACAATAATCCATCGAATTGCCAAAGATAGAAGGCACCAATGATTGGATAGCTAGGGAAGGCTTCCCACATTGAAGGTACAATATTTACTGAGAAACTGTTCCATTTAATGCCTGCACCTGGGCAATTTCACATCATGTCTTCAGTAACTGAAAAGAAGATCCTCGATTTTGAAGCTTTTTGTGTGAAAGATGATGGCATCACTTTTAATGCATACTTGGATGAACATTTGATGTGTCATAACCACAAATCAACAGACCAAGAATTGGGATATTGAATTAGGCTGAATACACTCCCTTTGAGTAACAAAGCCCATACAGTGGCTTGATATCAATAAATGTATGGTTCTGTGCCATTGTTAGGAGGATTTGTGAAGAATGTCATTTTATTTTGAAATTGCTTTCATTGGTTAGAATGATTAATTGAATTAATTAATGAGATAAATCCCATTTAGTTTATTGAAACACCTCCATCGATGGTTCTTCATTTAAAATTAAGCCATAGATACAGTGCGATTTATGAAGCAGGAACCATGAAGGATTACAAAGGATACACTGTTGGGAATGAATACAAAGGATTATTATAGATACACTTTACAGAAAAGGCCGTTTGGTCCAACCACGGTTATATTTTTGTGTTCCTCATCTAACATTTTCAGCAAAACTGATTTGTTTCCTACTCCCTTTAAAATTCCTTCCTTTATCTGCCTTATCCTCTCCTATATCTTCCTTTTCTTCCATTTCCTTATATTTCAAAGACGTGTGGGTTTGTAGTTTAATTAGTCTCCATAAAATTGCCCCCAATGTGTTGGGAGAGTATGAGAAAATGAGATAAAGTGGAACTATGGTGCTGGGTGATTGATGATTGACATGGACTCGGTAGTCTGATGGGCCTGTTTCAGTGCAGTATCTCTAAACTAAACTAAACTAAAATAAACTAAACAAAACTAAACGTATGCTTGCCCAACTTCTCCTTACCTGGATCGACAATATTTGCTTTAATCATTCCTTCTGGTAATCCATTCCACATTCTCACCCTTCCTTTTAATTAAAAAAATATATTTTGAACTCCCTATTGGATTTCTTGGTGACCACCTCATAGTGATGGCCAATCATCATGATCTCCCTCATAAGTGGAAGAAAATGCTCTCTCCATTCGCTCTATAAACAACACTACATGATTTGAAGGATTATAGCAGTTCATCCATCAGGTCTTTTTGTTCTGACTGAAGTATTGTCATAAAATTTCACCCAAAATAGCATCAAATTTATGACTGAAAATGGTGAGACTGCATTTGGGTTTCCAAGTAAAGTTGCAGAAGTCCAAAAGTTTAATTTGTCATGAGCTGGCTCAGTAGGTTCAGTTTAATTAGTATAGCTGAAAATGGTTTTATCAGCAAAAACAAGAATTCAATAAGAAATAAATAAAGGTGTGCAGTCCTCCAGCTGTAATTAAACTCATTTAAATTCACAGAACATTTAAAATAAACCCCTGTAATGTACTGTAATCTGCCACTATACCTACAGAACCATTTGAAACTCAAATTTATCATTTTTTGTGTAAATTATTTATCACGGCATAAAGATTATTGCACTATAGCCACTTGTCCTGAGTAAATTAATACAGTTGAAAGAATGTTCCCGAACCAATGCTGTTGGTGGAGATTCTCAATAGTTGGGAGGCCTAAGTTTGGCATCCAATGAATGATATGGTGTGAATCTGCAATCCAAATAAATTATGAAGCTCAAATGT
Organism: Amblyraja radiata; assembly: GCF_010909765.2. NCBI lineage: Eukaryota > Metazoa > Chordata > Chondrichthyes > Rajiformes > Rajidae > Amblyraja > Amblyraja radiata. The sequence goes on from NC_045957.1 coordinate 78,503,094, forward strand.
CTGGTGGGTCCATCATTTACATTTAAAACATCCTTAATATTTGGGCTGGACTACCTTATTCTTGCCAAATACACACAAATAAGCAAAAATATGTTGCCCTCTGATGTTTGGCCTGCTTGGGAGGTTAGGCTGGACATTGATCATTAAGGGTAAGAAAATTGTTGGCTGATAAATCATTTAAAAAAAACCTACAGTGGATTTCCATCCGATTAATTGTATATTGGGTTGTATTTATATTTCAACATGTTTATTAAATCAAATGCCTAAAACCCATTACTTATGCTGAGGGCTGAGGGAATGATCCTCAGTGAGAGGTAATAGACTAGATAATGTTGATGTTATGATTATTTATGCCTGAAGCTCTCCACAGCCACATTTTCGGCTTTACTACGTATACTGTTTGCTCCCAAGTTCTTGTGATTTTTCAGTTGGGATATGGCCTTTTTGACTCATCAGTCACGTGCGGGGAGAAGACCAGACTGGATAGGCTGCTGTGAGCTGGTATCGAGGGTTCCCTTTTCAAAGCCACGGATGAGAATGCCTCTGAATTTTTTTCCTCCTCTAGCGAATGCTGATTGGCTTTTTGGTCATGATGTATTCAAATCTTATCTCAGGGAGGTGGGGGTTTGATTATTTGGACTGTAGCTGGACTTGATGCCATGGAAAAAGTCATGCATATCACAGTTGTCAGTTGCTATGCCTGTTGAACTCACTTAATCCACCATCTGCTTACTAGACAATAGACAATAGACAATAGGTGCAGGAGTAGGCCATTCGGCCCTTTGAGCCAGCATCGCCATTCAATGTGATCATGGCTGATCATCCACAATCAGTACCTTTTCCTGCCTTCTCCCCAATTCCCTGAATTGTCTGCCTCCACCGCCCTCTGAGGCAGACAATTCCACAGACTCACCACGG